>NW_015652161.1:89522-98575 GCF_001515625.1 Sinocyclocheilus rhinocerous
AGACACACACACACAGACACACACACACAGACACACACACACACACACACACACAGAGACACACACACTTCTGATAAAGTCTATATAACATCTCAAGAAACTTTCATCATTTCAATTCATTTGCAAAAACATAACAATTTTTTCTTTGTGCATTCCAATTAATCTCAATCAAACTGCAGTTGGGTTATCTGTTTTTGCAAATCAACTCTTCATATAATGTGAAGAACATCTCCATCAGAGCAGTGCTGTTTTGGTATCCGTGAGATACGACTATAGTTTTTATTATTATTTTGAACATGACTTAATTTTTATGTTTTTAAAATTTTTATAATTAAAATTTTAGTTGAAGTTTTAATCATTTTGTTGAGTGCTTTTGGTATTTGTATTAATAAAAATAAAAAACTTTATTATATATTTTATAAATTATTTTTTTAATTTCATTTATTAAATTTTTTATAATTATTTATTTATTTAATTTTGTGTTATTTTAGTACATTCATTTAAACCAGAGAGCAAAAATCTAATTTGATTGAGGGACGTGGACCAAAAGTAAAAGTTCCATGATATCCAACTATATTAAAATGTATTAATTTTTACTGATAATTTTTAAATGATTAAAAAAAATAGACATAAATAATTTTTAAATAAAAATAATTTATTTTAATCAAACTGATTTTTAACAATTAAAAAATAAAACTAAAAAGGTTAAAATAACAATATAAATAATAAATGAAGATATGCTTCAATAGCATGTCTTTTCCTACTTTATTCCTATTTATAAGTTTAAGTTTTTTTATGTTTATTTCAGTTTATTTTATTTCAAGCAACACAAGTTTTTTATGGTTTTAGTTTTAGTTAACAATAAATCAAAAATGAATAATGACATATATATTATTAACTCTGGTCTTTACCGGAGCGAAGGTGACAGAAACGATCAGCTGACTGTTTCTCGTCAAACTAACGCTGATCTGTGACGTTAAACACTCGCACTAACCAGCTGACATTAGTGGTTGTGGGTGGGTAGAGATGCATATTCATATGGTGTTTCATTCAGAGCAGAAATATGAATCTCTCACTGAAACGTACCGGATGTTGATGCCCTGTTTGTAGATCTTACAGGCGTCGGAGGGTAAAATCCGTGAGAGTAAAGGCACTGAGGAAGAGAAAATCAACCTCAAACACATCTGCTGGACAATCCACGCAATAAACTGATTCAACATGTTATGCCACAGAAAAACAGACCTGATAGAAAACGAGCCATGATTTCAGACATATGCATTAGTTTTGTTTTAACACATTTCATTTGAACTAAAATAAATTAAAAATAATGTATTACAGTAATGATAATCTGGGGTTTAAAAGGGCTAATTATTATGAAAATAAATGTCCTCCATGTCCTGCAGTGCTGCGGTTGAGTTTTGTCAGGACGCAGTGACAGTGTGTGTCCAGCAGAGGAAGTGTGTGTGTGTGTGTGTGTGTGTGTGTGTGTGTGAGAGAGAGTGTGTGTGTGTGTGTGTGTGTGTGTGTGTGTGTGTGTGTGTGTGTGTGTGTGTGAGTCTGTGTGTGTTTGACATGAGGCCACGCCCACAGATGGATGACCCCAGCGCTGTAAACAATCCGTGTGCCCCGTCACACACACACTGAGGTGATCCAGTAACAGCGACTCTAACGACTAAAACACAAGGCTAACGATCAGAACTCCACTCACCCCAGCTCTGGAAATCCCAGTGCAGCTCCAGATAGAAATCCCCCAGCTACAGAACAACAACACAACACAAGCACGTCACTGATACACAGAAACAGCGATGGTGCTCAGATTAATAAAGCAGGGTCAGCTGTCTGATTAACATGAGCACCTGTCTGATGAGGGGTTTCTGTTTTACAACAAAATACTATTTCAGTTTTAGTTTTCAACTTCAAAAATCCAAGTTTAATGTTACATGTTGTTTCTTTGTAATAAATTATGAAATTTAATAGCAATTTCTCAATTGCTTTCCCACATGAATTTACAATACAATAATTCAACAATTTTACAGTACTATAAACATATTGCAATTATTAAAGTTTTTTTTCATCTTGATATTTTACAGAAAGCCAAAAAATGTCCCAATTGTTAAATGCACTTTTTGTATTTAATTATTTATTGCCATATTAACAACTGCTATTAATAGAAATCAAAATAAAGTAAAATAAAGAAAATTACTTGCACAATAACTTTCTTACAACAATATATATACAAAATGTAGCAATTATAAAAGCTCTGTCAGCTTAATATTTGACAGAAATTATAAAAATTTATTGTTTTTTTAAATGCATTTTTGCTTATTTATTTATTAATTGCCATTAAAGGTGTGCGATATATATCATCTGCAATAATATCGTAATTGTTGTTTTAACGATGTGCGATTTGACATTAGAGTATTTTGCAAAAACCATTCAAAACAGCTAAAGAGTGCACACACACATTACGTGAAGTATAGACTAGAGCGAGTGCGCATTGATTCAGTCTAAAATACACTTAGAATGATCACAAATTCAAGATATAGGGGCAGAAAATATATATATTTATACCACTTCATATAGTTAATCAAGTTCACACGAAGAGTGACGTTTTTTTCTCTAAAAATTACTATAATTACAAATGTGATATTGATTTTTTACAACAGTTCAATAAACTATAAGTTAACTAAGAGACTTATGTTTTAGACACCATATTGCCTGTTTTTGCGCTATTTCGACAACAAACATAATTCCAAACACAGCCACAGCACTGTTTTGTGTCTCTGAGCAACAGGACGGTGATTCGTTCCCGAATGAATCACTCGTTTAAATGATTCGGTTCAATCGCAATGACTCGCTTATTAACAGTGACTTGCTGCCACCTACTGGCGGTTTTAAATTCACATTTAAAGTATCTTTTATTATTTAGATAATTTCAAATATCAGTATTAAACGTTTTATGTTTAATATATCAAAATATGATTATTAATGCATTTGTAACTGCAGGTTAAAGCATTCATGTCCTGCATTAAACAGCGTGTAAATACATCTAAATGCCTCTTCAGATGCAGATTCTGTGTTTCCTCTGCGTTGCAAAGATTAATTTTCTTGATAATGATTTCATTTGCTTGGTAAAAACCCAAATTTTGTATTAAATGTAAGAATTTGATTCAAAAGATAATGCACTTTTAGAAAAAAAATGGCTTTATAAAGGTAAAAATGCCCATAAAAAATCAATTTAAACTTATTGGAAAAGATTAATTTCTAACACTGCTGTGAACTGACCACAGAACATGAAGAATATCAAAAAATTCAGGAGGGCAGTCCTTAAGATATCAGCACAATAACACACTCAGCAGAATATCGTTTAATTATCGTTATCGATAAAATCCCAGAAAATATCGAGATATTATTTTTTGTCAATATTGCACACCCCTAATTGCCATATTAGCAGCAAATTCTATTAGTAGACAATAAATAAAACTTCAAATAAATTAATAAAACTATATTCACAAAAATTTAACAATTTCTTTCTTACAACAGTATTTATAAAACACAGGAATTAAAAAAGCTCTTTTAGCTTGATATTTGATAGAAATTATAAACATTTCCAGTTTTTTAAATGCATTTTTGCTTATTTATTTATTTATTGCCATATTAGTTGCAAAGGCTATCAGTAGAAATTAAAATAATAATTTCACTTCAATAAATTAAGAAAATTATACACAATAATTTAACAATATCTTGGTTAAAACAATATACAAATATAGTAATTATAAAAGCTCTTTCAGCCTGATATTTCAGCTAATTTTAAATGCATTTAATTAATTAATTTCTTTATTAACTGCCATATTACCAGCAAATACTATTAGTAGAAATTAAAATAAAACTTCAAATAAATTAAGAAAACTATATTCAATTTCTTTCTTACAATAGTATATATAAAACACAGCAATTATAAAAGCACTTTCAGCATTATATTTTAAGGAAAACCTAAAATGTTCCCATTTTTAAGACAAATTTCAGAATAAAACCATTGGCTGATATTATTAAAGGCAAGACATCCCATCAGTAAGTTAATAACTAAAATATGCACTCAAAGTCATTGTTTGTTATGAGCGCTCGTGTGAATCTGAAGTGTCTGCAGTGAGGTGACATTGAGTATCTTCTTTCCTGTAGGTCATTTCCTGTCTGCAGATCATTCCCAGATGCCTCAGTCTCTCAGCGCCGATGCTAATTAATACACGGGGACTCTGAGTGTGTGTGTGTGTGTGGCCTGCTGCTTTACCTCTTTCAGTGCTTTGAGCAGACGGGGTCTCTTGTCCTCCACACTCTCTCGTGACTGCTGCTTCAGCTTCCTCAGCAGAGCCGTGACTGAAACACAACACACACACAAACATCAATGATTAACTTCCCATTTCATCCGTCACCTGAAAATAATCAAATAATAAAAATAATAGCAGTCTTCACAGGAATGTCATTTACATCATCAGAGCTCAATATCCTTCAGTAGGCCAATTTTTTTATATATAGTCCTTTACACAAAAACATGGTTTCAAAACAGCTTTAAGTGAATGGGTGCCGTCAGAATGAGAGTCCAAACAGCTGATAAAAACATCACAATAATCCACAAGTAATCCACAGCACTCCAGTCCATCAGTTAACATCTGGAGAAGACAAAAGCTGAAACTAATCCAGCATTAAGACGTTTTTAACTCAAAGCAGCTCCGCTCATGAACGCTTCTTTATCAGATCAAATGAAAATGCCATCGAAACTTTTCTGAAGACAGTCAATTCCCTTCAGAGATACATTCATATAAAACACCCGCGCCGTGTTATGATTTTGAAACGTGCAGTGCTCATGTTTATTCAACGAAGTCAAACGCCACAAATAAATTAATGTATGGGAAACACCGGTAATGTACATCGAAATATCGGAAATGTGTTTAAAAATCATATCACCGTTATTGAAAAAAATTATATCGCGATACATATTGATATTGAATTATTGTCCAGCCCTATGAAATAGTATCAAAAGTATTGAAATATCAAAAGTACTGAAATTTTACGCAAATACTGAAATAGTGTCGAGATGCTGAAATAATATCTAAAGTATTGAAATATCAAAAGTACTGAAAATTTATCAAAATACTGATATATTATCAAAAGTACTGCATTAGTACCAAAAGTACTGAAATATTACGAAAATACTGAAATAGTATCAAAATGCTGAAATAGTATCAAAAGTACTGCATTAGTACCAAAAGTACTGAAATATTACGAAAATACTGAAATAGTATCAAAATGCTGAAATAGTATCAAATCAACCATTAACTTCCCACTTCATCCGTCACCTGAAAATATGGTTTCAAAACAGCTTTATATGAATGGGTGCCGTCAGAATGAGAGTCCAAGCAGCTGATAAAAACAACTTTTACGCAAATACTGAAATAGTGTCGAGATGCTGAAATAGCATCTAAAGTATTGAAATATCAAAAGTACTGAAAATTTATCAAAATACTGATATATTATCAAAAGTACTGCATTAGTACCAAAAGTACTGAAATATTACGAAAATACTGAAATAGTATCAAAATGCTGAAATAGTTTCAAAATGCTGAAATAGTATCAAAAGTACTGAAATTTTACGCAAATACTGAAATAGTGTTGAGATGCTGAAATAGTATCTAAAGTATTGAAATATCAAAAGTACTGAAAATTTATCAAAATACTGATATATTATCAAAAGTACTGCATTAGAACCAAAAGTACTGAAATATTACGAAAATACTGAAATAGTATCAAAATGCTGAAATAGTCAAAGCAGCTCAGCTCATGAACGCTACTTTATCAGATAAAACTGAAAATGTCATCGAAACTTTTCTGAAGACAGTCGGTTTCCTTCAGAGATACATTCATATAAAAAACCAAAAGTACTGAAATATTACGAAAATACTGAAATAGTATCAAAAGTACTGAAATTTTATTAAACCACTTGAAATATCACCAAAAGTAATGAAATAGTATAAAACGTATTGAAATAGCACCAAATGAAATCAGACACATTGATCACTCTAGGGTTGATCAAATACACAAGCAGACAGTATTCAGCATTTCTCTCAAACTCTTCTAAATTTACTGCAGCTCAAGGACAGACTGTCACTAGTACATGTTTTATCCCGTTACAACCTTAATAAACATCTCATAAAAGCACATTTTTAGAGTACAGACCTTCTTCGTGTTTTTAATTAGAGACATTCTGATCATGCTACCTAAATCAGCTGTAACATTTGAAATGACTGTCGTTTTGTTTTTCGTTCTCTGTTGATCTCCGTCACGTCTGGACTTGTCACACGAGCACACAAACACCTCCATCGCTGAACTAATACGGATAATTTTCAGTATTTCTCATTTTCATTTAGGCACTAAAATAACTAAAACTGAACAAACTGAAACTTAAAAAAAAACCAAACATATTTATAAATAATAAAAATGACAAAACAATGAAAATTATTACAAAAATAATAATAAATGACAAACACAACAAAATTAAAAATTTAAATTGAAACACAAAATATAAAAATAAAATTAATTAAAGATATGAGCTAAATCTATAACAGTATATCAATGCCGTACTCATCTGTCGGTCTCCATAGCTGATGGCCTCGGCGAGTGGACTCCATCCCTGAGCGTTTTTCACCTTCACTGGTGCATTATGGGCCAGCAGGAGATGAGCACATTCTGAGGAGGAGAGAAGAGCAGATCAATGCTTCCTTACAGTCCCTTGAACGTCTGATTTCACTCGCATCACAGACAGAGACACTGCAATCACACTGATAAACCAAACACTAACTACATCTACTGTCTCCAAACTGTACAGACTTCTGTCTGTCAAATATTGCGTCTGTGCATCTTTCTTTTCAATAAATGTCCCTTATTTTGCTGTTTTATTATGCATTACAGATGCTTTAAGACACAGCAGAACCCTTTCACCCAGCGCTGCACGAGCTCCAGAAAGGGAAGCATGCCACTGAAATGATGCCCAGATCCCGATTTAAACATTAAAGGAGGTGCAGCAGCTTAATTTAACATCCCTCTTCTGCTGCGGCCACAAAGGAATGCCTTTCATTTCAGCGTTCAGAAGAAAGAAACGCCTCCGAGCTCTTCACAGGTCAAACACTAGTGGACGTCTAGAGCCAGTAAAGATGAAATACTAGCACACTACACACTATATACTGCTGACTTCTGAAAACAACACTTGAAAGAGAATGCAGTAAAAGCGCCTGCTAAATGCATTTACATTTATGTATCAACGTAAATGCATAACTGTTAATGTAAATATCACTTCTGGTTCATCTGTCAAACTGGAAATGGAAGGTCAAGTCTAATGCACTGCATTGTGGGATACAGTATGCTATGGAAGCTTATTTAAAAAAAAGTTAGTCAAAAGGTTATTGCTGTTTATGTGACAATTCAGTTTTGTTTTATCGCAATTCTGAGAAAAAAAATCTGAGCTGCCAAATAGAAAGTCAGAATCGTGAGATAAAAAGTCGCAACTACCATTTTTATATTTTTAAAATGTTAAATCAGAATTCGGAGGGGGAAAAAAGCCAGAATTGCGAGAAGAAAAATCTAAATTGTTAGATATAACGTCGCAATTGCAAAAAGACAGAATTGTGAGAAAAAGTTGTAACTACATTTTTTTATTCCATGGTGAAAACAGAAATTGCAAAATGTAAAGTCGAAATAGAATTGCGAAATTGTGGGTTCATAACTTGCAATTTTGAAGAAAAAAGTCAAGAATTGTAAGATGAAAAAGACGCAATTACCTTTTTAAATTTTTATTCTGTGCCGGAAACAAAAAAAAAAAGCGAGACGTAAAGTCAGAATTGCGAGAAAAAGTCAGAATTCCGAGAAAAAAGTCAGAATTCCGAGAAAAAAGTCAGAATTGCGAGAAAAAGTCAGAATTCTGAGAAAAAGTCAGAATTGCGAGAAAAAGTCTGAATTGCGAGAAAAAAGTCAGAATTGCAAGAAAAAAGTCGGAACTGCGAAAAAGTCAGAATCGCGAGAAAAAGTCAGAATTGCGAGACAGAAAGTCTAAATTGTGACAATGTTGCCATTGCACAAAAAGAGTCAGAATTTTGAGATAAAAAGTTGCAACTACCTTTTCCATTCTATTCCATGTTGAAAACAAAATTACAAAATGTAAAGACAAAATTAAGAAAAAAAAATAGAATTGCGACATGAAAACTCAAAATTGCAGGTTTATCACTTGCAATTCTGAGGGGAAAAAAGTCAGAATTGTGTGATAATAAGTTGCAAGTACCTTTTGTTATTTTTCATTGGAAACAAGCTTCCATTCGCAGTGCTTTGGTTGCGCTCTGCACGTGAAATCATGCAGACAGAAACCTCACATACTGCACATTTATCATGTCACTGTGATCAGCGTCAGTTCGTTGTGATGTGTTCAGTCTCCGCTTCAGCGGAGAAACACAGCGACGGCAGCAAGTTTGAGTCGCTGCCAAGTGTTTGTTGACCTTCTGCGCCGCTCTGTTAGCGCTTAACAATGTCCTTCTCTCCGCTAGAAACGCTCAGCACAGCCCAACGGCTTTTATTTCAGATTCAGTCAATGACGAGATCGTGACGGGTTTGTTGTACTGCTCTATACACAGATTCAATTGAATAAATAATCAAGATTAAAATCACGACTACCAAAAAACACATAAATGCATTTTTGTAAGAAAAATATCCATATTCAAAACTTAATAATCACTTTAATGTAGCTTGCGCTCACTGTTGTACACAGAAGCAGCTCCAGGCGGATGACGTATGAGCGGAGAGATCAAAACAAAACAACGGTCACTAATTAGAAGCACAGAACGAGGATTTGTAAAGAAGAATGTCGGAGAATTTGGATATAAGCCAAGAGGAGACTGGTTTTCCTTTGCTAAAGTAAGGAAACTTTGCTTCCTTTGCTCCTGTTAACAAACGTTGGTTTTCACGAGACTCACCGGCGCATGCGCATCTCTGAGCTAATGTGAGTGAGTGTGTGT
>NW_015652161.1:98786-114713 GCF_001515625.1 Sinocyclocheilus rhinocerous
GTGTGTGTGTGTGTGTGTGTGTGTGAGTGAGTGTGAGTGTGTGTGTGTGTGTGTGAGAGAGTGTGAGTGTGTGTCAGTGTGTGAGTGTGAGTGTGTGAGTGTATGTGTGTGTGAGAGAGTGAGTTTATGTGTGAGTGTGTGTGTGTCTGTGTGTGTGCATGTGTCATTTATGCTGATTTATATACGGAAATATATATATAAAAAAACTCATTGTATTATCATAGTATATGTTTTATTGTAATATGGTAAAGAATTATTGAATCACGGTAATGACAATGAAAATAAAAAAATGTAGTGGTCAAAAAAATAACATCTGGATGTGTTACTGTAATGAAAATGAGGGTTTTTGCATTAATAAGGCATGTGAAAAATCATGAAAAAATGTCAATTAAAAACTTAATTGACCTAAAAAAAATTTCATGAGTCTCCCATTGAGACCTGTGCAAGTTCATAAATGATGTTTTATGCCACTGATCTGTTGTGTCAGATGCATCATACTGGGAAACACCCAATCAAGCATTCAGACGTATCAGAAGACGTATCAGAAGCGGGCAACTCACCTTTATGACCCATCATAACAGCCAGATGAAGGGGGGTGTTTCCTGTAAGACAGACAATACTGAGTCATTTACAACCGGGACAAACCCAAACTGAGCAATCATTCAGCACAACTGCAAAAATGCGTCTGTATAGCTTTTATTCATTTTAATTTCAGTTTTGTTAATCACAATTATAAGACCTCTGTTATGCATGTGCAGAGAAGCAGTTTGATATGATATGAGAATGAAAACAGGTAACACATGTTAGTGAATCAAACGAACCGGCTCAGGAGAATGACATTAATCATGACTGATTCAAAATCCATCACACAGATAAAACCTGAAATGAATGCTAGCTTTGGTGTTGTCCGTCACAGACAAAACATGCAGAATTACAAGATCCAAGCAAACTAGTTTTCCATTATTGTCATAATTATTATGGTTCTCGACCGTGTTTCTGAGTCATCGAGGCTCTAGATCATCAAGATTCTGGATTACTGTGGTTCATAATCTGAATAAAAACAGTTCTAGATCCTCCTCATGATTCTGATTTATTAAGATTCTCTGTCACCATATTTGGTTCTAGATAAGCATGTTTCTGTATTATTATACTCTAAATAATAATAACAGGTCTAGAGCACTTTGGCTGTGAATTGTTATAATTCTCTATCACCATATTTTTGAGGCATTATGGCTCATAATAATTATGGCTCTGAATAACAACAACAGTTCTAGATCACCACAACTCTGGATCACTATTCTTGATTACCATGTTTTTAAGTCATTAAGGCTCTAGATCAGCATGATTTAAATTATTATGAATCTGAATAATAATAGTTCTAGAACATCGTGATTCTGGACCAAATTTTTGAGGCATTATGGTTCTAGATAAGCATGTCTGTATAGTCTGTATAACTAAGACTCTGAATAATAATAGCTCTAGATCACTGTGGCTGTGGATTATTATGATTGTCGATCACCACATTTTTGAGTCATTATGGCTCCAAACATAATAAGCATGGCTCTGAACAATAACAACAGTTCTAGATCACCAAGATTCTAGATCATGATTCTTGACCACCATGCTGTTGAGTCATTAAGGCTCTAGATCAGCATGACTCCGGATTAATATGAATCTGAATACGAACAGTTCTAGATCAGTGTGATTCTGGATTGTCATGGTTCTTGATTATCACATTTAGACATTTAGGTTCTAGATCAGAATACTCTGGATTACTATGATTCTCAATCACCCTATTTTTCAGTTCTTAAGGTTGTAGATCAGCATGATTCTAGATTATCATGGTTCTCAATTACAATGTTTTCTATCATTATGGTTCTAAATTACAATAATTACAGCTCTGAATAATAGTTCTAGATCATCATAGCTCTGGATTATTATGATTCACAGTCACCATGTTTTTGAGTCATTAAGGCTCTAAATCAACACGTTTCTGTATTATTAAGACTCTGAAAGATAATAGCTCAAAATCAACATGATTCTGGATGATTATGATTGTCAATCACCGTCTCTAATCTGAATAATAACGGTTCTAGATCATCATGCTTGTGGTTTATTAGAACAATCAATCACCATGTTTTTGAGTTATTAAGGTTGTAGATTAGCATGATTTCATATTATTATGGTTCTCAATTACAATGCTTTGTATCATTATGGTTTCTTAATTATAATAATTATGGCTCTGAATGATAATAGTTCTAAATCTACACAATTCTGGATTATCATAGTTCTTGATCACCATGTTTTTGAGTTATTAAGGATCCAAATCAACATGTTTCTGGATTATTATGACGCTAAATGATAATAGTTCTAAATCTACAAGATTCTGGATTATTATGATTGTCAATCACCATCTCTAATCTGAATAATAACGGTTCTAGATCATCATGCTTGTGGTTTATTATCACCATGTTTTTGAGTCATTAAGGCTCTAAATCAGCATTATTCCAGATAATATGATTCTGAAAAATATCCTATTTTTAGATCACCACGGTTGTGGATTATTATGATTCTCAATCACCATGTATAATCTGAATAATAACGGTTCTAGATCATCATGTTTTTGAGTCATTATGGTATTAAATCAGCATGAATCCAGATATTATGATTCTGAAAAATAACCTATTTCTAGATCACCACGGTTGTGAATTATTGTGATTCTCAATCAGCATGAATAATCTGAATAATAACGGTTCTAGATGATCATGCTTGTGGATTATTAGGACACCCGATCACCATGTTTTTGGGTCATTACGGCTCTAGATCAGCATGATTCCAGATATTATGATTTTGAAAAATAACCTATTTCTAGATCACCACGGTTGTGGATTATTATGATTCTCAATCACCATGAATAATCTGAATAATAACGGTTCTAGGTGATCGTGCTTGTGGATTATCAGGACACTCGATCAGCTCTGAATAATGTCAGGTCTCTCTCACCGTGCAGGTCTTTCTGCGCGATGTTCTGCGTCCGGATGAGCGATGACAGCCTCCGCACGTCTCCCCGGAACACGCACTCATGCACGGGATACGCGCCGTCAGTGTCGCCGTGGTTCTGGTTCTGCTGCGAGCTGGAGCGGAGGATCTTGTGGTTGCCGCCGCTGAGGATCTTGCTGCCCCGGTTGGCTTTGGTCGGCCCGGTGGCCGCCGGCTCCTCGTCCGGCTCCAGCAGATCCAAACCCGCCTTGCGCTCTTTGCGCACCGAGCGGATCTTCTCTCCCGTCATATTTACACAGATGAACGGTGGAAAACAGCAGCCCGCACAACATGAACACTGTCCGGTGACTCAACGGAGACGGACGGGAATGAAACACGCACCGGAGCGACGCATCGAACGGTAAACAAACGACACACACTCACACACTCTACGAGGAAGAGCCATCTGCCATCTTCCGCTCGCAGTCTCGCGAGAATCACGGGCGGGCGTAGTGAACGCAGCGCGGAGTCTCGCGAGAATGAGGGGACTCGCCCTCATGCATCGAAACAATCCTCGACTCTCGCGAGAATGGCGTGCGGGGAGACTGGAGAGATTGGCTAGTCTCGCGAGAGTGAGTAAGATGTCACCTTGTTCAGTCATTGAAGGTATTTTATTAGGGAAAACAGCTAATAAGATATATGATGATTTTATTACATTTGTAAAAGAAACTAACTTATATAAAAGAATATAGCCTTTTTGATTGTAATTTTATTTGTTTTGTTTAAATTTCTAGTTTGTTTATTTGTTTTGCTGGGTTTTTATGTTTGATTTTGTGCTACAAGCAAAAGCCTGATCCAGCAGTTAAGCTGCCACAACTATATGAAAGAGGATGGATTTCTGTAGATACTTTCTCATAAATATTTTGAATATTGTGCCGTTTTACTTTGCATTGGTCTTGATATCTGTTTTTTTTTTTTGTTTTGTTTTGTTTTGTTTTGTTTTGTTTTGTTTAGTTTAGGGATTTTTTACTCTTTCATTTGTATTCAAGTAAAGGTAAAACAATCCTAAATCAAATATTTTAAAAAGAAATCCATGTGAATTAATATTTTATTATTATCATTATATTATATTGAGAAATAAAATTAATATATTAAAGACTTATTTTTGGCATTTTTGCCTTTAATTAGACATGAATGTTTATTTATTAGTAAATTATTATTATTATTATTATTATTATTATTATTATATTGAGAAATAAAATCAATATATTGAATATTTATTTTTAGCATTTTATGCCTTTATTTAGACAGGATTTATTTATTTATTATTACATTATATTATATATTTTAATATATAATATATATTATATATGATATATATTATTATTTTTATTAGTATAAATACTTCGAAATAAATTCAACATATTACAGATTTATTTTTGTCATTTTTTGCTTTTATTTAGACAGGATTTTTTATTTATTAGTAAATTATTAATAATAATAATAATAATAATATACTGAGAAATAAAATCAATATATTGAAGATTTATTTTTTGTCATTTTTTGCTTTTATTTAGACAGGATTTTTTATTTATTAGTAAATTATTAATAATAATAATAATAATAATAATATACTGAGAAATAAAATCAACATATTACAGATTTATTTTTGTCATTTTTTGCCTTTATTTAGACAGGATTTGTTATTTATTATTAAATGATGCAATATTTCATATATATTGCGGAATAAAATCACTGTATTGAAGATTTAGGACCCACACGGACCACATATACATTCATTGTAAAGGTATTAAAATCCTAAATAAAACATAATGGAGAAATTCAAGTGAAAATGTGACGTGACCTCTACCTCTTAATAAAGAAGAATAACTAAAGTGCTGCTCTGATCTGTATGCCACACACACACAGAAACAGTATTGCTCTTGCTGTAGTCTCAGGAGTGCTGATTGTCTGCGTCACACTGAAGCGATGGCGTGTAAGAACACAGCAAGAGCGAGTGTGTTGTGTGTGACCCGCGAGTGACCGCAGCAGCTCAGATCAGACACACGCGCTCCTGAATCACAGCACATCCATGGAGGCTTGACATCACCCGCTGATCATGACATCTGCTAATAAGTGAGTCTGCTTCATTTCATATCCACGGGATCTCATCGCTGCTGTTAGATGCCAGACTCTACATTTGACTTCATTAATTCAGTTCTTGAGAAAGCAGAGACGCTCTGATCAAGTTACAGCAGTCTCATTCACATGCCACTGGAGTTTCTTCATATCTTCTGCTTCCATGTTTATTTCAGGGTCATTTTGTTGAGTGTTTTTGTCAATTTTAATCAATTTTTGTTGTTTTTTTAAATATGTCTATATTGTTTATTATGATTTTTATTTCAGTTTTAGTTTTAGTCGTCAACTTAAACTAAATAAAAATGAGAAACGTTGCATTGGCAATGTTGAAAAACGATTTTTTTTTAAAAATGTTTTATTTAATTTCATTTAATGTGTATTTTATTTCAGTGTTTTTTATGGTTTTATTTTAAAATGAGTTTTTTTTTTCAGTTTTAGTTTTAGTCGTCAACTTTAAATAAAAATGAGAAACGTCACATTGGCAATTTTGAAAAAATGTGTTTTTTATTTTTATTATTTTTATAATTTTTTATTTCAGTTTTAGTTTTAGTCGTCAACTTTAAATAAAAATGAGAAGCGTCGCATTGGCAATGTTGAAAAACGAGTTTTTAATTTTTATTATTTTTATTATTTTTTATTTCAGTTTTAGTTTTAGTCGTCAACTTCAACCAAATAAAAATGAGAAAACGTTGCATTGGCAATGTTGAAAAAACTAGTTTTTTATTTTAAATTTAAATTTTTTTTATGTTTTATTTAATTTCATTTAATGTGTATTTTATTTCAATGTTTGTTATGGTTTTAGTCGACTATAATAACCCTACTGAGCACATTTGAGCTGAAAATGAATTCTGAAATGTTTATTTTGACACGAAGCTCTGAGTAAAAGTGTAGTTTACACAAATGTGAAATGTGTTTCTGTTCAAATACTATGTTTGATGAGCAGGTTTCACGGCCCGTGTTCTTCTGCTGGTTTCTCTATTATTGAGAAGCTATTGTAAGAGCCTGTGAACCGTGTGTGTGTTCATTGTGTTGTGTTACTCCAGCACTCTCTGGCTGTTTTCACCTCACACCTAACATGCTCACAAGTGTGATCCTTCATTGGGTTCAGTGTGCCACCAGTGTTTAAAGGGACAGTACACCCAAAAATGAGAATTCTGTCATCGTTTCCTCTCTACATCTTCTTTTGTGTTGAACAGAAGAAAGAAACTCATACAGGTTTAAAACAACTGATGACAGAACTCTCCTTTTTGGGTGAACTATTCCTCTAACGTCTTTAAATGAAGGATGATTCAAGCACATGTATAAAGATGTGAAACTCTGGTGTATTCTTCCATCAGAATGTGCAGAATTCTGCTGTGGGATGATGGATAATCAACAGAGAAGAACTGTTCATGTGAGTAAACAAGCACTTCTTCAGTTATTTAGAACTGTGTGTGTATGAGCAGATTGTAGAAGTACAATGTCCTTCAGTGTAAACATCCTTAAATCAAGATTCATTTACTGAAGGCACAAAATGACTCATGATATGAAGTCTTGTTTTCTGAAAAGTTTATGACTAAAACAAGAATACCTGTCATATGGTAGCCTATATAAAATGACAACTCTCAATCATTCTCGCTGATAGTTATTAATAATTAAATGAATAATTAATTAAAATCTAGTCATTTAGCATCTCCAGTAAATGTTTCTTGATCTATGAGTGTTTAGGTGCTTGTAACAGAAAACCAGACAAAGATACTGAGCAATAAAATCATTTTTAGCAGCATTAAAGAAGGTATTATACGATACGATACGACTAAATTATGAAAAATACAAACTAATTACCCATGATGCACTGCTTTGTGCACCTGTGAATATATGTCAATTCATATTATTTATTATTATTATTATTATTATAGATATTACTGAATAAAATTAATATATTGAAGACTTATTTTTTGGCATTTTTGCCTTTATTTCGATAGGAATTTGTATTTATTAGTAAATTATTATTATTATTATATTGAGAAATAAAATCAATATATTGGATATTTATTTTTGGCGTTTTTTTTGCTTTTATTTAGACAGGAATTTTTATTTATTATTAAATTATGTAATGTTTTATATATATTGCGGAATAAAATCACTGTATTGAATATTTATTTTTATACTGGCGTGTATATGACGGACCACATATACATTCATTGTAAAGCAAGAATAATCCTAAATAAAATATTTTTAAAAAAGATTAATATATGTGAAAATGTGAAGTGACCTCTCTTAATAAAAAATAATAAATTACACTAAATAACAAATCAACTGAAACTCTCTTATATCCTACACAACAGAAACATTATTGCTGATTATTAATGTTATTTCTCATGAGTGAGTCAAATTTTGACTTATTAAACTGACACGACAAAAGATGAATATTGGCTGGCAGACTCAAGGGAGAAAGATCACGCCATTATTCGGGTTTTTAGTTTAATCTGAGGATTAAAGAAAAAATGTTAAGCCTGCAATCGATCAAATGGAAAACCTCAGTAATCAAACGCAGGTCTGCTATTGCTAAAGAAGCGTGATTTGTGTGTTTGCTTCAGATGGCCTCGAGTGCAGCTGATGAGGAGCCTCAGCCTGGAGACCTGATCGAGATCTTCAGACCGGCCTATCAGCACTGGGCTCTTTACCTGGGAGACGGATACATCATCAACCTCACACCTGTCGGTCCGTGCCACCAGCCCCCACACTCTCTCACTCCGCCTCAGTGTATTTCAAGTAGTGCTGTCAAACCATTCATCGCATCCTAAATAAAGCTTTTTGTTTACATGCTATATGTGTGTGTATTATGTATGCATAAATACAAACACAAACACATGCATGTATATATTTCAGAAAAGCATGTGACCCTGGAGCACAAAACCATTCATAAGGGTCAATTTTTTTAAATTGAGATTTATGCATCAGCTGATGCAATGATGCAACTATTTGAAAATCTGGAATCTGAGGGTGCAAAAAAATCTAAATATTGAGAAAATCATCTTTAAAGTTGTTAAAATTAAGTTCTTAGCAATGCATATTACTAATCAAAAATTAAGTTTTGATATATTTACAGTAGGAGATTTACAAAATATCTTCATGGAACATGATCTTTACTTAATATCCTAATGATTTTTGGCATAAAAGAGAAATCAATAATTTTGACTAATACAATGTATTGTTGGCTATGGCTACAAATATACCCCAGCGACTTAACACTGCTTTTGTGCTGCAGGGTCACTTATTTTCTTGACCTGGTTATATGCAATAATTCAAATACACAGATCTTAAATGTTTTTTGAGGGCAGATGTGGACTAAACGTCTCTGTCTGTGTTGTCCTCGGGGCAGACGAGAGTCCGGCCGCAGCTGTGTCCAGTGTGAAGTCCGTGTTCAGCCGGAAGGCCGTGGTCCGCATGCAGCTCCTGAAGGAGGTCGTGGGAGGAGATTCATACCGGATCAATAATAAATATGATGACAATCACACGCCGCTGGCCGTGTCGGAGATCATCCAGCGAGCGCAGCTGCTCATTGGACAGGAGCTGTCATATGACCTGCTGGGAAGCAACTGTGAGCACTTCGTCACTCTCCTGCGCTACGGCGAGGCAGTGTCTGAGCAGGTCTAGTGCTCTTCTTTTGTCTCTGTGTGCACAACACAAACACTGGGTTACTAGCACACTTCTTATGGGGCATGTGCTGGGAGTCTGGTGTTCAGCCAGTACCATGGTATATGTAAAAGACTCTGTAAAACATGCTGTTTCAACTTAAAAAAAGTAAGTGTTTGTGCTGCCTAACTTGAAATGTGAAGTGGATATTTAAGTTATCTTAAGTTAAATCCAGGAAAGTTATTTTAAAGTTAAATTCTAAGCTGTGACAGCTTATTAAATTTTTTTTAACCATTGAATAAGTTTTTTTGACATTTTATTAGTTTCTGTTTCAAGTGAGCTCCTCGGAACTCTCAGAATTAACTCAGAATCAGAATAAACGCAGAATTGTGAGATATAACTTACAATTCCAAAAAAAAGAATTGCGAGATGTAAACATAGAATTGCGATATAAATAAAGAGTTGTGAGATAAAAATGTGCAATTCTAAGAAAAAAGTCAGAATTGTGAGATGTAAACGTAGAAGTGTGAGATATAACTTACAATTCCCAAAAAAATTATTGCGAGATGTAAACGTAGAATTGTGAGATATAACTTACAATTCCAAAAAAAAAGAATTGCGAGATGTAAACGTAGAATTGTGAGATATAACTTACAATTCCAAAAAAAAGAATTGCGAGATGTAAACGTAGAATTGTGAGATATAACTTACAATTCAAAAAAAATTATTGCGAGATGTAAACGTAGAATTGTGAGATGTAACTTACAATTCCAAAAAAATAATTGCGAGATGTAAACGTAGAAGTGTGAGATATAACTTACAATTCCAAAAAAAATTATTGCGAGATGTAAACGTAGAATTGTGAGATACAACTTACAATTCCCAAAAAAATTATTGCGAGATGTAAACGTAGAATTGAGATATAACTTACAATTCCAAAAAAAGAATTGCGAGATGTAAACGTAGAATTGTGAGATATAACTTACAATTCCAAAAAAAGAATTGCGAGATGTAAACGTAGAATTGTGAGATATAACTTACAATTCCAAAAAAAGAATTGCGAGATGTAAACGTAGAATTGTGAGATATAACTTACAATTCCAAAAAAAGAATTGCGAGATGTAAACGTAGAATTGTGAGATAAATATGTTCAATTCTAAGAAAAAAAGTCAGAAGTGCGAGATGTAAACTTTGAATTTGAGGTTTACACTTATCTTTGCAAGATATAAACTGAGAATTGCGAGATGTAAATTTACGAATGTGAGACTTAAACTTAGAATAGCAACATATAAACTTAGATTTGAAACCTAAACTTGCAATGAATTGTGAGATATAAACCTAGAATTGTAAGAAAAAAATTGTAATTCTGAAATCAGAAGTGACAATTACCTTTTTGTATTTTTAATTTTTTTCTATCTTGTGGAGAAAACAAAAATGCTACTGATTCGGGACATGCATTATGACAAAGATGCTGTCTAGTTAGACGAGTATCTAAGATATAAATACTGTCACAGATGAATGTGCCAATCAGTCAGCATGCCATCAAATACACTGTAACTTTCTCTCATGCATACTGATCATCATGAGACATCATTTGATATTTTGCTGCTGTAATCTGTTGATCTCATACAGTGTGTGATTGTGTGTTGGCAGGCGTCACGAGCCATAGGCGCCATCAGTTTAGTGACGGCTGCAGCGAGTGCTTTCTCAGTGCTGGGACTGATCAACACACGCTCCAGAAACAGACCCTTCTAGAGCCACTCAAGATGACAAAACAGCTTTTACCAGTTAATGTCCTCTATGTACTCACATCTTTAGGTTGAAAAGTTGTTGTGTGTTCAAATGGAATTAACTCTTGCTGTGACAACTTGATATAGTATTCAAAGAATTGAAATAAAAGTGTAGTAAACTAGGATTTTGTCTGTATAAAGGAAATACTTTTAAATATAATTATATAAAAATATCTAATTATTATAATTATTTAAAATTTAAATAAATGATTTAATTATTTATATTTTGTAATATATCATTTATAAATAATAATTACATTATATAAGTAAATAAAAATATTAGTGCTGCCAATTAATCGCGATCACATCCAAAATAAAAGTTTTTGTTTACATATATGTATGTGTGCTGTGTATATTTATTATATATATATATATATATATACACACACAAATATAAATTAGATGAATATAAATAGACATGTAAATACAAGTAAATATTTTTAAAATATATACTGTATGTGTGTGTATTTATATATACATAATATACACAGAACACACACATATATTATGCAAACAAAAACTTTTATTTTGTATGCGATTAATCGTTTGACAGCACTATTTATGATATTTTGAAAATATTAAAGGGATAGTTCTGTCATTATTTGGGGGGTGTTTACACAACACCGTTTTCAACTCAAAACAGAAAACTTTTATGCGTTTCAGCCGTTTATTTACATGAAAATTGCACTTTGCGGGACTAAAAACGCGAATTTTTGAAAATTAGTTTCAAAGTGTAAGTTTTTGGGAACTGTACTGCTATCGTCTCCATATAAAATACAACAATATAAGCATGTGTGATGTTTCAGGGACATCGCCACCTACTGGCTGGGCATTAATAATACAGCATTTCTAGTCATTTTTGTGGATCTGTGTGACCGGGGATCATTTCGAAAACGTCATGTGTACAAAACTTTTCTGTTTTTATGTAATTGTACCCTTGCTCACTCTGATGTGCTTCTGAACCTGTATGCGTTTCTTTTTTCAGCTGAACACAAAAGAAGATATTTTGAAGAATGTGGGAAACCAAACAGCTGCTGGTAGCCATTGACTTGTATAGTATTTTTTTCTCCATACTATGGAAGTCAATGGGGAGCAGCAAACAGAATTCTAATTTTTGAGTGAACTGTCTCTTTAAGTGATTAAAAACACAGCACAACACATATTAGAAAGAACTGTTTTTAATTGCAAACTTTACACGTACAAAAAGTTGAAAACAACAGTCTAGGCAGCTGTGTGTGGAATCCGCGCCAGTGCTGATTGGTCGGCTGAAGTGTGACGGAGCAGCTGATTGGTCGGCTCAGGTGCTGTGTGTGGCCTGCTGCATGATGACGGAGCAGAGACTCAGTAACTGCAGATACTCATCTGCGCCGTCTGCCAGACACTTATCCACCTCCTGAAACACACAAACACTGTGTCAAAACCTCACGATACGATATTATTGCTATATTTAAAAAGAAAAAAAAAAAGACTAATGAAAAATTGGGGGAAAAAATGAAATTTTTGTACAATTTAAAGTTAAATTATTCTAATGCACTTAGAGAGTTCAGAATGAAGAGCTGCGACCCATGTTCTTAACTAAGAAAACTTAAGTCAGAAAAAGTCAGTGAATTGACTTGTAGCTGAACTTTAAAGGAGACTCAGCCCTCTTTTTATTTGTGATCTACTGTCTCAGTCTAAATTACACTCACACTGCTGTTTTAGGAAGATAAACTAATTAGTATAATAATAATAACAACTAGATAAAAAAGTTCGTCAAGACAAACTTTAGGTTGGCTTGAGAAAGCCTAGACTGAAAGTTTAAAGCAGTTGTAAAAGCCTGAAATTTGAAAATTTAGATAGATTAGATAGATGTTGATAACATGTTTCTAGCATGATTAGCATGTTTTTAAGCGTGATTAGCCTGTTACTAGCATATTTCTGGCATGATTAGCAATTTACTAGCATGTTACTAGCAAGATTAGCAAGTTACTAGCATGTTTCTAGCATGATTAGCATGCTACTAGCATGTTTCTAACATGATTAGCAAGTGACTAGCATGTTGCTAGCATGATTAGTAAGTGACTAGCATGTCATTAGCATGATTAGCATGTTTCTAGCATGATTAACATGTTACTAGCATGTCGCTAGCATGTTACTAGCATGTCGCTAGCATGATTAGCAAGTGACTAGCATGTTGTTAGCATGATTAGCAAGTTTCTAGTATGATTAGCATACTTCTTTCCTAATTTCTACACTTGAGAGAGATATTGTGAATCTGGACTGCATTTAAACCGCTAGCTGTCAGCGATTCATGCTGCACTTTAAGCTTTTATTTAGAAGGAAAACTCCAGCTTCAGTGAAAACAGGATTACAAAAACACGTCTCACTACAAATCTAGTGAAACGCTGTCATCATCTGCCGTGAAAATAAAGCATAACTGGTGTCTGCTGCGTTCCCAAACGCGCGCTAAACTCACAGCAGGTGAAATAAAGGAGTGGACTGCATTCATTCAGAATGAAGAGCTGCGACCCATGTTCTTAACTAAGAAAACTTAAGTCAGAAAAAGTCAGTGAATTGACTTGTAGCTGAACTTTAAAGGAGACTCAGCCCTCTTTTTATTTGTGATCTACTGTCTCAGTCTAAATTACACTCACACTGCTGTTTTAGGAAGATAAACTAATTAGTATAATAATAATAACAACTAGATAAAAAAGTTCGTCAAGACAAACTTTAGGTTGGCTTGAGAAAGCCTAGACTGAAAGTTTAAAGCAGTTGTAAAAGCCTGAAATTTGAAAATTTAGATAGATTAGATAGATGTTGATAACATGTTTCTAGCATGATTAGCATGTTTTTAAGCGTGATTAGCCTGTTACTAGCATATTTCTGGCATGATTAGCAATTTACTAGCATGTTACTAGCAAGATTAGCAAGTTACTAGCATGTTTCTAGCATGATTAGCATGCTACTAGCATGTTTCTAACATGATTAGCAAGTGACTAGCATGTTGCTAGCATGATTAGTAAGTGACTAGCATGTCATTAGCATGATTAGCATGTTTCTAGCATGATTAACATGTTACTAGCATGTCGCTAGCATGTTACTAGCATGTCGCTAGCATGATTAGCAAGTGACTAGCATGTTGTTAGCATGATTAGCAAGTTTCTAGTATGATTAGCATACTTCTTTCCTAATTTCTACACTTGAGAGAGATATTGTGAATCTGGACTGCATTTAAACCGCTAGCTGTCAGCGATTCATGCTGCACTTTAAGCTTTTATTTAGAAGGAAAACTCCAGCTTCAGTGAAAACAGGATTACAAAAACACGTCTCACTACAAATCTAGTGAAACGCTGTCATCATCTGCCGTGAAAATAAAGCATAACTGGTGTCTGCTGCGTTCCCAAACGCGCGCTAAACTCACAGCAGGTGAAATAAAGGAGTGGACTGCATTCATTCAGTGTGAACGAGTCGCTCTGAGACGCAGAAAACACCGGATCACGAGCTGATCGTCTGAACCAAGTGTGTGCTTCACTTTGAGACAGACTTGATGAAGAGATGAAGCATATTGTGCTTTCGGTTTGAGATACTGTGCCAAAGCATAATGACCCAAAACACAACTTTAAACACCTCTTATGTTAGAATAAGAAGTTTAAATATATTTTAAAAACTACACACACCTATCGTTTCATATCGTCATGTGACCGTGATAATATCGTTACATCGCTAACAAACACACAAAACTTCACACCCGTCTCTGCAGACTTACAGCCATCTTCTGTGTGATGACGGATTTCTGTTTATCGCTCAGCTTCTCGTCGATGATGACGTCGTGTAACTGGTTGAGGACGTTGGTGGCGGCGTATCCCTCATCGATCATGTCCTGCACAAATCAAGAGCGGGATTATGGATCAGAGCTGCAGAGCTGCAGAGAAACCCCTCACAGATGACTGACCTTCACAGCGAGCTCCAGCTTCTCAAACGTGCCTCTGTAAGAGATCTGGAGGAGCGTCTCGATCACTTTGGGTGGAACCACCTGGAAAAGACAGTCTGAGTGTTGAGATGCTGTATTGAGAGACGCTCGATCTCCATCAGGAAGGTTCTCTCACCCCAGCGATCTCGATGATGATCTGCTCAGTGATCTCTTGCTCGGCGTGGAGTCTGGCGGCGCTCTGGAGATAAGTTATGGCTTTCCTGAGATCTCCCTCCGACACGCTCACCAGAGCCTCGATGCCCTGACACACACACGTTTGCCAAAACATTTACTCAGTTTACACCACTTACCTGTTATTTGTAGCAGTATTTTATCGGTCAAACATTATAAAGACAAGTGTGAACAGTAATTGGAATTTTTTCCCAATATCACAACAAAAATAAATGAATAAAAACAACAAAACATTAAACAGATTTGTAAAATAAACCAAAAATAATAAATAAATTTCAATAATGATTAAATAAAAAATGAAAAAAAAAAAAAATTAAATAAAAAAAAGTACATTAAAAATTTGTAAAATTTTAAAAGAATATATATATTTGTATGAAAAGTGTGAGCAGTAATTGGGATTTTCCCATTACCAACAAAAATAAAGAAATATTAAATAAAATTAAAGTGAATAAATTAATTCATTAAAATTATTTTAATTACATTTTTTAAAAAAGTAAATAAAAAATAAGTAAAATAAGATTAAAAATAAATAAAATAATTAAAAAAAACTTTTAAATGAAGATATATTTCTGTGAAAAGTGTGAACAGTAATTGGGATTTTTCCATTACCAACAAAAATAAAAATAATTAAAGAAATATTACATAAAATTAAACAATAGATGAATAAAATAAATTTAAAATAAATTTAAAATAATGCAAATAAAAGTTTAAAAAAAGAAAGAAAAAAACACTAAAAAAAAAAAAAGTAAAAGATTAAATAAAATAAATGAAAAATGTATTTTAAAAAATACAAATAAAAGAAAAAATTAAATATGTAAAATAAAAATAAAATAAATAAAAAATTCGTTAGTTTGTCAGATACTGTGCCAAAAGCATAATGACCCAAAACACAACTTTAAACACCTTTTATGTTAGAATAAGAAGTTTAAATATATTTTAAAAACTACACACACCTATCGTTTCATATCGTCATGTGACCGCGATAATACCGAGACAGTTTTGTTACCGTGATATTAATAACATCGTTACATCCCTAACAAACAACACTGAACACAATGAATAACATAAATGAAAGATTTATTTAAAAAAAATACAAAGAAAAGAAAAATTTTTGAAAAAAGTAAAATTAAAAATGTAAAATATTCAATAAAAAAATGAATAAAATAAATGAAAAATTCATTTAAAAAAATACAAATAAAAAAAAAAAAAAAAAAAGTAAAATTAAAAAAGTAAAAAATGAAATTTTTTTTTTCTTTTTAG
>NW_015652161.1:114841-127375 GCF_001515625.1 Sinocyclocheilus rhinocerous
TTCATTTAAAAAAAAAAAAAAAAAAAAAAAAAAAAAAAAAGTACAATTAAAAAAGTAAAAGATGAAATAAATTAACATGCATATTAAAAGCCCCTCCATGTACCTCTGTGGTGTACTTGAGGCTCTCCTTCCCGCAGATCTGCAGCAGACGCTCCTGCTGAATGTCATTGGCCAGCGGTTTGAAGCGGAACTTGGAGCATCTGGAGGTCAGCGGCTCAATGATCCTGTAGAGACAGCAGCAGTTAGTCTGTGCAGCAGCAGAGGCTCATGGGATTGCGTGGTGGCTCACACTGACCGGCTGACGTAGTTGCAGATGAGGCAGAAGCGCGTGGTTCGAGACTCTTTCTCCATGGTGCGTCTGAGAGCCGCCTGAGCCGCGCCGGTCATGGAGTCCGCCTCGTCCAGGATGATGATCTTAAACGGAGGACAGGGCTTCCCGCTGCGGGTCAGAGAGCAACACGCGCTCAGAAACCACTGCGTTCGGTCAGTGTGAGACTAGGGCTGGCTCCATAACCGATCCTAGCGCAGTTTTTATTTGAAGTCAGTGTTGAATCTCAATCTCAATGTGTGTTGACCTGATCATCACTCTTTTGTGTGTTACACACAATCTACTAAATATAGACAACTTCATTGTGAAGAAAAACAACAAATGTAAAAAATAATAATACATGATCATAATCTATGACAAAAAAACTATTATGAATTAGGTTAGAGGATAATTCAGCAGTAAAAGTTACTGTAGAAAAATCATGAGTGCACAATTTTATTAGTGCTGGGGAATGATTAAATCACATCCAAATAAAAGTTTTTGTTTATATAATGTACTGTGTATATTTATTATGTATATATAAAGACACACATAAAGTACATATTGAAAATATTTACATGTATATATTTATATTATATATTTAATATAGTGCTGTCAAACGATTAATCGCATCCAAAATAAAAGATTTCGTTTACATAATATATGTGTGTGTACTGTGTATATTTATTATGTATAAATACAAACAATTACAGCATATATTTTGAAAATATTTACATGTATATATATTTATAAATTTATTTCATTATATTTTATATTATATATAAATATATTTAATATATAAACATAACATTTTTCTTAAATATATACATGCATGTGTGTGTATTTATATATACACAGTACACGCACACATATATTATGTACACAAAAACTTTTATTTTGGATATGATTAATCCTGATTGCTTCAAGCAATCTTAGGTATATTTTATAAAGAAAATATATTTGTATAAAGCGGATAGTTCCGGTGCTTGATTCTGATTGGCTGAGCCGCGTTCAAAGCTGTTGTAAATTACTCTACAAAGTAACACACCTTTGTTTACGTTTGTGTGTTGCTCGGCAACCACTTTGTTGCAACCACAACTGTTTCTGAGGAACTACATTGTTTGGTGGAAGAATACTGTTTTTATTAATATCATTACACTTTATTTGTTCTGTTTAACTCCGCTTCGCGTCGTACTTAACAACGCCCCTTAGCTGTTATAAATTCACTGTAAACCACGGCTTCACGGGGCTTATTGCTTTAATAATGCAATGCTAATCGACATAGCCCTTTATCACTGTATATAATACTATCATATAATACTATCATTCTAACAGTTGTATTTATTTATGCTTTTGCTAATTGATTTGTTAGTTCTTATTTTATTACTGACTGTTTACTTGTCTTTAACACTTTAATATTTTAAATGTATATTAGTCTAGTTGTGTTTACGGTGGTATTTTTGTTAAAAGCATAGGCAAAAGTTCCTCTTGTAGGCCTGAGTGTTCTGTAGGCTGCTGATTTGTGCTCGTGTTATTCAGCTGCAACAGAACGCTTCGTAAAAACACAGAATAAATGTTTGACTTATTTTTATCTTATTGGAATGGAAACTAGGAATCTCTAAAATTCAAATGATACCCATCGCTACGAAGCGTGACTCACTCGAGGCGTGTTCCGGCTGCAGTCAGCTGGGCGAATCTCTTCACCTTCTCTCGGACCACCTGTATCCCTCGTTCATCAGACGCATTCAGCTCCAGGACTCTCTGACGGTACAGCTCCGGTCTGAACACACACACACACGATCATGTCAACACACACACACACACACTCACAATCATGTCAACACACACACACACACACAGAGACACACACACACACACACACACACACACACACTCACGATCATGTCAACACACACACACACACAGAGACACACACACACACACACACACACACACACACTCACGATCATGTCAACACACACACACACACAGAGACACACACACACACACACACACGAGCAGGTCAACACACACACACACACACACACGTTTCTGAATCAGCATCAGCAGGCCTGTCGCAATAATCAATATATCGACTTATCGCACAATATATGTACATGACCTCAATCATTTTTGGTGACGCAATATATCGCCCATTATATTTACATAAAAATTAATGTCACCATGTTTTCTGCATTCATCTCACGCCTGTGTCTTTCGCAGCTTCTCGTTCAAATTTAAAAACGCTTCTACAAACAGCTTCATCTGCAGATATGGCCTTGTTTAGGGATCTGACGCACATCTGAGTGCTGAGTAGTGCTTGTGTTTTTCAGCAATAGTGTGCAGCTTTCATTTACAGAGAAATGAAGGTCAGGGAAAAATCTGTAAGTTCTTTGTGCATTTTTATTTTTTCTACTTGTTACTTTGAATTTTTTGTTAGAAAATGTTTTTAGTGCTATCAAACGATTAATCGGAAAATAAAAGTTTTTGTTTACATAATATATGTGTGTTCTGTGTATGTTTATATAAATACACACACATACAGTATATATTTCAGAAATTTTTTTATGTTTATTTATTAAATATATTTATTTATAATATAAATTATATGAATATAAAAATAGACATGTAAATATTTTCAAAATATATACTGTATGTGTGTGTATTTATATAAACATAATATACACAGAACACACATATTATGCGAACAAAAACTTTTATTTTGTATGCGATTAATCGTTTGACAGCACTACTATTTATTCAAGCTTTTTTTAAGGTATCTAATATTTTGATACTTAATTCCCATGACCTAAATATTCTTAAAAATTAAAAGTTTGTTGTCATTTGGAAGTGTGTAGGCCTTCTTGCATTATTATGCTGTTACATTATGATTATATATTCAGTGGCATAAATGACAATAAATTTGCTTATCGCAATTATTTCTGGGGCGATGTATCGCACAACAAAACGTTGTTATCGTCAGGAACACAGCGGGAGATCTTACCCATAAAGCTCTCTGGCGGCCGCTAGGATGGTGGACGTCTTTCCGGTTCCAGGAGGGCCATAAAACAGCAGGTTGGGCAGCTGCAACGACACTTTAACATCACTGTACAGTATATATTTATTCAATGCCATGTCAGCATCTTAGGTTATAACAAATACAATAAAATCCAGCAAACAAGTTATATCACACAAGATTTTTTACATTAACGTATCATACAAATTCTAAAACTTTTCCTGGCAAAATAATACTAAATAAATCTTTAAGCGAGTTCACTTCGTAAAAGAGTTTTCTACATACATTAAAATGTTTGACAGAAAGGGGAATCTTGCAGAACATGCATTGAATAGAGTCTTCACCTTTAGTCAGTCTTCGACATCTGCTAAATAACACGATCAAATCTAGTTTTAAAGGATATTAAAAGTCTGTTTGAAATCTCCGGATGGATTTCACTACTGTACTCATTCAGCACAGATCGTTTCAATGCAGCTTTACAGAGATGACCGGGAAAATAAGAGAATCAAGACAGACTAGTCATCATTCAGATCAGTTCAATAACTGTGTAGAGTTGATCATTTATGAAATGAGTTGAACTACAGAAGAAAGCAGACATTATTCAGATAAATTTTTGGTCTCAGTTGGTGTCAGTGAAGTCAAATCAATTAATATTTAGAATTACTTTTTATTTTGATATTTTCAGTTTTCATATTACTTAATTTTAGGCATTTTGTTGTTGTTTTTTTGTGCTTAATTCAGTTTTAGTACTACAGCTTGAATTAAAAGTCTACATTTTGCCTCGGCAACTAAATAAAATAGCGAACAATTCAAGTTCTATTAATAATACTTCAACTTAAAACAAAAATTGTAACTGTCTTGGCACATAATTGAAATAAATTTAAATTTTTGATAATTTTTCAGCACTTTTTGTTCTTATATTTTCCATTTTCATTTTAAAATTAGTTAAAGTTTTAGTTATTTTGTTGTGTGTGTGTATGTTTTTGATATCCGTTTTTTAATAAATTTAGTACTTAAACATAAAAATTAGAAGTTTTGCCTCGGCAACTGATTGCAATAAAATAAGTTTTACGTTTTTTATATTTTGTTTTAGTAATTTCAGTACTTCAAGTTCAACTAAATTAAAATTTAGACATTTGACTTGGCAACTAATTGAAATAAAATAAGTTTTTTTTTTAATACTGTGTTTTAGTACTTAAAGGGGTCATATGATGCGATTTCAATTGTTCCTTTCTCTTTGGAGTGTTACAAGCTCTTGGTGCATAAAGAAGATCTGTAAAGTTGTAAAGACTAAAGTCTCAAATCCAAAGAGATATTCTTTATAAAAGTTAAGAGTTAGCCACACCTACCTAAAACGCCTCGTTCGAACACGCCCCCACATATCTACCTCACTATGTGGAAATTAGGGATGTATGTGGAAAATAATGTGTTTTTTTAACTTTAAACCGCATAAACACATTTCATTACACCAAATACACAAAATAATGTTCTTTTTAGCAGCATCATATGACCCCTTTAAACTAAAAAGTAGAAATTTTGCCTTGGCAACTAATTATAATACATAAATATATATTTTATTTATGTTAATGGTTATTTTATTTCAATTGTTGTAAATATGTGTGCTTGTTTTTTTTAAATATATATTTAGTGTATGATGACAGAGAGGAAGGAGCATAGCTCTTTTGGGATCAGGCTGCTGATTGGTTGTGAAATGTCATGTGATCACCGAGCGTCACGCACATCAGCGCCCTCTAGAGACTTCTTCAGCACCGCCACCACCTCCTCCTGGAAGGCCACTTCATCCACACACTTCGGCCTGCTGGAGAGAGCAGAGAAACACCCATCAAACCAGAAATACAGTACGAAACACACACCGGAGCCAAAACACAGGCTACACACACGACTAGTCAGATGTTTCTGAACAGTAAGATTTCTGATGCTTTTTAAAGAATTCTCTTCTGCTCACCAAGCCTGCATTTATTTGATCCAAAGTACAGCAAAAACGGTAAAAATTCGATTTTTTTTTTTTTACTATTTAAAAACAGTTTTCTATGTGAATATCTGTTAAAATGTAATTTATTTCTGTGATGCGCAGCTGTATTTTCAGCATCATTACTCCAGTCTTCAGTGTCACATGATCTTCAGAAATCATTCTAATATGCTGATTTGCTGCTCAAGAAACATCTCTGATTATTATCAATGTTGAAAACAGCAGAGTAGAATTTTTTCAGGTTTCTTTGATGAATAGAACGTTCAGAAGTGTCTGAAATAGAAATCTTCTGTAACATTATAAATGTCTCTATCATCACTTTTGATCAATTTAAAGCATCCTTGCTGAATAAAAGTATTATTTTCTATAATTTCCCCCAAAAAAACAAAAAAAAAACATTATACTGACTCCAAGCTTTTGAATGGTATATGTATAATGCTACAAAAGCTTTTTATTTTCAGATAAATGCTGATCTTTGGATCTTTCTATTCATCAAAGAATCCTGAAAACATATTCACATAGAAAACAGTTATTTTAAATAGTAAAAATATTTCACATTTTTACTGCTCTTGCTGTATTTCTGATCAAATAAATGCAGGCTCGGTGAGCAGAAGAGACTTCTTTAAAACACACTAAAATGTGTTTTAAAGTGTGTATATGTGCAGATATGATGAAGCCTCACTATTTCTCCACCCAGGGCACGGCCTTCTGCTTCTTCTCTCCAGCTGATGAAGAGGAGGATGAGGATGCTTTCTGAGCTTTAACACTCTGTGACGAAGACCCTTTCAAAAACGCCTGCATTTCTCCTCCTGTCAACAACACAAACACACGCTTCAGATAAAAAAAAAAAAACTCTTATTTATTAGTAATTATGATATTTATTGATGATATTTTTCATTGTGATTATTTATCTGGACTTCATCGTCGTCATTATAGTCAGAATTCATCTCGTATCTCCATTCAGTCGCTGTTTCCGTCCACAAACGCAAAACTATCGTTTGTTAGACGCCCTCACCTGACGCTGACGCGAAGAGAAATCAGAATAAATCACTTTATGATCAAATAAACGCGAATCAAACTCTTCTGGGGTTGTTGACAGTCCGCGAGCCGCGTCGGATTCCCGCCAGATGCGCGGATGATGACGTCGGCACGTTTACGTCACTGGCGCGCGCCGCTGACGTGAGTGACAGCGGCTCGTGATCACGTGATCACGCTGAGGGTTTCGATCATATGACGCTTGTTTATAATCATAATAACAACATTAATATTATTCGTAATGCTAGGAATATTTATTTCGAAGCCAAATGATCGTTCCGTGTTTATAAAATGCATTATTTTTGGACTAACCAAACTCGACCTAAAAAGTTGATTTCATTTTTTTTGTATAGGCTTTTTACCATAGACTGTATAAAAACAGCTTTTTACTAAAGATATTATTACAAAAGAATAGTGAGCACTTACTTCTGCTAATGAAGAAACCTTGGGAGGAAGTGACAGTGACCTAGAACAAGGGTTTTGAAATAAATAAATATAAATAAATAAGAAATAAATAAAAAAAATAATTAAATTACTACAACAAATGATTAAATTATAATAACAGTAAAATAAATGAATAGATTGAAATAAAAAAATAAATAAAATAAAAATGAATAGATTAAAATAAAAATAATAAAAAGCAAATTAAAGATATAAAGTGTAATAACACAATAGCTAACTAAATATATTCAAATTAATTAAATAAACAAAGATTGAAATTGTTAAATTGATAAATTATGAAATATATTTTAAAAATAAATTATACTATAGTAAGAAAATGTATAATAAAAGATTAAAATAAAATAAATGCATTGAAATAAATAAAATGTATTTATTTTAACAATTTGTGTTAAAATAAATAAATTATAATAATTAAATAAATAATACAAATATTAAAATAAATTAAATTAAAGATAAAACGGATACAATAAAAATTTAAATAATATTTTATTAAATAAAAGTAACTAATTATATTAGAAAATAAATTTGTGATAAAAATAAAATGAATAGATTAAAATAAATCAAAACTGATTAAAATTCATTTAAGAGTTAGGTTACAATAAGCACATAAATAATACATATAACAGTACAGTACTATAGGAGTAGAAAACAACCTTCTTCGTAGCATATTAGATTAAATGTGTTGCAGTATTGTTCTATATTCCTGCTGAGGGGAGCGATCTGCGATCGGCGTCCCTGCGCTCCGGTAGTTTTGTCTGACGTCATTACGTCATCACACTCGGAGCAGTTTCACGGCAGAGATAAAGCGAATTTAAAAAACTAAAAATCAGTGTCGTATTTTAAATCAAAATCACGGAGTGTATCCATACAATTGTAATTTATAAAAAAAAAAGCACAGGTGTCAAACTCTAAGCGTGTTCTTTCTAATGTATATTTCATATTTCACATTATTATACTCTCTAAATGTGATATATATTGTTATATCTATTGTTTTATACTTATTACGCTGGATTTTTCCTGCTGACGGAGTGATCGGCGATCTGTTAGTTTGCCTGCGCCGCCAGTGCGTCATTGCGTCATCACACGCACAGTGTTTTTGCTTCGTCTCTTTCAAACCGCGGAGAGACTCTTGCGTTTACACCCTCGGTTTTTTCCTCTCGGTTTGGACTTTCGCGCTTCATCCGATGCTCGAGCGCTCGTGGTGGATCTCGAGGAGCGGCGCGAGGCTCGGTGACGCGGGGCGCGGCGAAAGCGGAGAGTTTTCTGAGGCGTTTTATTGCGCATGTTCATGAACCGCCCGAACGATCGCGGATCAATAAAACACCGAGATCTGATCGAAACACGGCGGAACCCGACAAACCGATCCGCTCTGTGACTGGAGTCCCAGCGAGCCGAGTCTGATCGCGCCGATCGATACCTGATCGATATCTGAGGAGATGCGCGCGCACTGATCGCCTCAGGGATCGATAGCTGATCGATAACACATGCTGGAGCTCCGCTGCTGTCTGGAGGATGCGATGGTCACATTAGGCAGGTGTGCTCTTCCTCCTCCTCGGATCAGGTGGATGTGAGACACACACACACACACACACACACACATCATGCAGGCTGCGCCCTTCCAGTATGATTTCTACAGTGAGGAGAACGCGCCCAAATGGAGAGGACTGCTGGTGCCGTCACTCAACAAGGTGAGACAGCTGTCAATCAATCAATCAACATACACGACATCCGTTATATCGGTTCATGCATTCCCCGGGATTCGGACCCCCGACCTTGATGTTGCGAGCGCAGGGTAAACATGACAGACTCGTTTATTTGATCAGGCCTAGTGCTGATACCGATATCAGAAGATTGAGTGACCGATATATGTGACCCTGGAGCACAAAACCAGTCAGAAGAGTCCAATTTTTGAAAGCTTTCCATTGATGTATGGTTTGTTAGGATAGGACAATATTTGAAAATCTGGAATCTGAGGGTGCAAAAAAATCTAAATATTGAGAAAATCATCTTTAAAGTTGTTCAAATGAAGTTCTTAGCAATGCATATTACTAATCAAAAATTAAGTTTTGATATATTTACGGTAGGAGATTTACAAAATATCTTCATGGAACATGATCTTTACTTAATATCCTAATGATTTTTGGCATAAAATAAAAATGTATAATTTTGACCCATACAATGTATTGTTGGCTATTGCTACAAATATACCCCAGCGACTTAACACTGCTTTTGTGCTGCAGGCTCACAATTTTATCGATTCTAGTTTAGATTCCAATAAGATAAAAATAAGTCAAACATTTATTCTGTGTTTTTACGAAGCGTTCTGTTGCAGCTGAATAACACGAGCACAAATCAGCAGCCTACAGAACACTCAGGCCTACAAGAGGAACTTTTGCCTATGCTTTTAACAAAAATACCACCGCAAACACAACTAGACTAATATAAATGTAAAATATTACAGTGTTAAAGACAAGTAAACAGTCAGTAATATAATAAGAACTAACAAATCAATTAGCAAAAGCATAAATACAACTGTTACTGAACCGAATTTCAGGTACAGAACTAATTAAAAGTTTAAACAGTCATGTTTCTTTTGCTCTTTCATTAACATTAATGACAGGCAGCGTGTTTATTAGGCTGCTGTCTCTTTAACACCGCACGCACGCAGATCTAAAAAATACTGTACACAAGCGTTTACTTTCTCATCTGTTTACGTTCACTTAAGACAAAAATGGCTGTGTTTATGATGATATACTGATGTAATTTTCTGCATACTGGTCGCTAAAGATTAGTTTAATGTTTTAAATCACATTAAAATGTGAACGCAGGAATCGTTAAGCAGAATCGGTTCTAGAATGGAATCGGTTTTTGATACCCAACCAAGCGTTTTCTTTCTCATCTGTTTACGTTCACTTAAGACAAAAATGGCTGTGTTTATGATGATATACTGATGTAATTTTCTGCATACTGGTCGCTAAAGATTAGTTTAATGTTTTAAATCACATTAAAATGTGAACGCAGGAATCGTTAAGCAGAATCGGTTCTAGAATGGAATCGGTTTTTGATACCCAACCCAACCGATATAATGAGATGCACACAAAACTGATGATCGGTATCGGGATTGTACCCAATAATATTTACTCAAAATATTGCGCTCTATCCATTCAAACCGTCAGTAGATTTTAAAATTAGACAGAATGACGTGCTGATAACCGATAATCACTAATGTAATACAGTTACAGAGCTTTTGCGGGTTTTCAAAACATCTTAATTTGCCTTTAAAAGTCTTAAATCAGAGCAGAAAGTCAAATTCGTAAATCGTGGCATTAAATGTTGCATGCGCTGCAAAAAAAATCTGATGTTTCTGTTTCGTTTCCCAGTGCAAATATCTGAACATGCTTAAGTTGAGACACGTTTACCGGAGATGCACATGTAAAAAGTCTTGAGGAATTGAACAGAATGAACAAATGTCTGTCATTGACGAATGAAAAAAAACTTAAGTTGATTTTAATGCTGCGCTTATTGTCAGATATTTGTTCTTAGAGCCAGACGATGATATCAGTACATTTATAACAATATAAAGCAGTTGAGATTTACTGTATATAGTATCAGTTTACGAGAGTTAATGTATGAATGCACATAAAATTGGATATAATTATATATGCAACTTTGTATAAAAAGCTGGGTGGTGATGTAGTTACATTTTGTGATGAAATAATAAATCACGCAGTTGGGATTTGCTATATAGTAAGTTGGATAGTTGGAAATTATTAATTTGTTATGTGGTGATATTGAGACTTGTGTCATTCTAACAAGCCTAATTACTATTTGGTGACGTGTATTGCTGGTAAATGATGCATATATAAATGACGGAATATATGCACAATGATTTGAGGAATGTCTTATCGATGCATATCCGTTGAAAAGATTGTCAGATGTTGAAATGGCTCAAGCTGATGATCTCACATTGGCTGACTATCGTGTGAATATGGGCCTGTCACTACTAATGATGATCTGTTGTGCATGAGATCTGCTGCGTCTGTGTTCATGCTCAGATTTACAGCTGCTGATCTCGTGAGGCTCTCTGCTGTGCGCCGATCCAAAATGGCGGCGCTCTGGATGCAGTTTCAGCTCGCGCTCACTGTGCTTGGCAGCTTCTTGACGTTTCTTGCTGCTTTCTGTGACGCTGAATCCATAGCAACAGCAAAAGGCTGCATATTTGCCCTCATGCGAAATCCATCAAGACGTTTTTAACTAAAACACATAGAGTCCATAATTCATAATAACGCTTCCTCCAGTGAAAAAGTGCATCTGCTGTTTTCTCTCGCATCAAAATCCAGCCACATATTAGTTTAGAACTGTTTAAACACTGCTTGATCTGTGCAGATTTCTCTCCTGATTCAGACCAGAACACTTTTTCACTGGAGGAAGAGTTATTATGGATTATGGACTCTATGTATTTTAGTTAAAAGCATCTTAATGCTGGATTTGTTTCAGCTTTTGTCTTCTCCAGATGTTAACTGATGGACTGGAGTGCTGTGGATTACTTGTGGATTATTGTGATGTTTTTATCAGCTCTTTGGACTCTCATTCTGACGGCACCCATTCACTGCAGAGCATCCATTGCTGAGACACTGATGCAGTGCTACATTTCTACAAACCTGATGAAGAAACAAACTCATCCTGATCTCAGATGAACTGAGGATAGATTTTTTAATTTTTTAAGTGTGCTGTTCCTTTAATTTGTTGATCACATGATCCTTGATCTCAGCGTCATGTGATGTGTTGACCTGGTCAATCAGCTGATATCTGGCCTCGTTAAGATCATCAGCAGTTGCTAAACGTGTCTGATCAACAGAAGAGTGTCTGTTCTGATGTTTATTGACAGTCAGTGGATGATGCTCATCTTCAGTTTTTAGCTACGGTTTAGTGTGCGTCTCATTTATTGTTATTGAGTTGAATTTGGAGGTTTTGTAATGAAGATTTTTTAAAGACGGCTCATCAAGGCTGCATTTATTTGATCAAAAATATAGTAAAACCAGTGAAACATTATTACAAATTAAAACAGCTGTGTGAATCTCTGTTAAACTGTAATGTATTTCTGTGATCAAAGCTGTATTTTCAGCATCATTACTCCAGTCTTCAGTGTCACATGATTAGGGTTCGACCAATATGTTTTTCAGGGCGATGCAGATACTGATTATTAAGTAGACCAATAACCGATATTTTGAACCGATATATATGTCTGGTGTAAAAATTATAATTAGTGTCAAAATTAAGAATAACAAGGGTTCTGAGCACCCTGCATAAACATTTTGTAAAACTTGAAGTAAACAACAAAATAAATAAATGTAATAATTCCCTGAAGATTTCTAAGCTAATACAATGTATGTGTAATAGCATAACCTCTCATAATTCCTCATTAATTATTTTCTGATGGCTAAAACATAACCTACAATAGTAGAGGTGACTATTCAATTCATCATCTAATGCACATCAGTGGATTAACTTAAAAAAGCAATGTATATAATAAGGCAATTTCTATTAGTTTTAATTTTCAGTACTGTGCAAATGAAGGCATAAAACATTAATTTAATTTATCTTTTAATCAAATGAGAGTTAAACATTATTTTTTGGCAAACAAAGGGGTTTACTATTAAAATTAAAACATGGAAGGAATAGCAGATTGTGTGATTATTCTTTTAAACTAACGTTGTAATAAAC
>NW_015652161.1:127910-130118 GCF_001515625.1 Sinocyclocheilus rhinocerous
GTCTCTTCTGCTCATCAAGGCTGCATTTATTTGATCAAAAATATAGTAAAACCAGTGAAACATTATTACAAATTAAAACAGCTGTGTGAATCTCTGTTAAACTGTAATGTATTTCTGTGATCAAAGCTGTATTTTCAGCATCATTACTCCAGTCTTCAGTGTCACATGATTAGGGTTCGACCAATATGTTTTTCAGGGCGATGCAGATACTGATTATTAAGTAGACCAATAACCGATATTTTGAACCGATATATATGTCTGGTGTAAAAATTTAAATTAGTGTCAAAATTAAGAATAACAAGGGTTCTGAGCACCCTGCATAAACATTTTGTAAAACTTGAAGTAAACAACAAAATAAATAAATGTAATAATTCCCTGAAGATTTCTAAGCTAATACAATGTATGTGTAATAGCATAACCTCTCATAATTCCTCATTAATTATTTTCTGATGGCTAAAACATAACCTACAATAGTAGAGGTGACTATTCAATTCATCATCTAATGCACATCAGTGGATTAACTTAAAAAAGCAATGTATATAATAAGGCAATTTCTATTAGTTTTAATTTTCAGTACTGTGCAAATGAAGGCATAAAACATTAATTTAATTTATCTTTTAATCAAATGAGAGTTAAACATTATTTTTTGGCAAACAAAGGGGTTTACTATTAAAATTAAAACATGGAAGGAATAGCAGATTGTGTGATTATTCTTTTAAACTAACGTTGTAATAAACATAGTAGTAGTAGTAGTAGTAGTATTATGTATATTCTGCTGCACCACAGTAATATATTTATGACAATTTCTTTAAGCTAAACCGAACTTTTATTTTGACGGGTCGCCATGAGGACCTTTTAAGTCTCTGTAGCCTATGTGTATGATATGACGATTTATTTGTCATCTTTTAGCAACTTTTGATAAGTGACTCAGACGATAAAAAGGCACATATTTTCCATCTAAATTACACAAAAAGAGGAAACCAAAGATGCCTCGCACTACACACATAACAGGAATTAAGTTAGCTGCTATTTGCAATTGTTCAATTTAATAATAATTGAATAATTGTTCATTTATGATACACTTTGTTAGTAGCTTGTACCTGCGATTGTTGATCAGTTAGTACACTGTAAGAAAAATGTAAAACATGCTAGTAATCTTACAGGACATTATCCATTATCACCCTGTAACCTGAAAACACAATGCGTAATTTAAAATGCAGGTAAAAAACCAATACAGAAAATTCTTTCTTATTAACATAGTAGATGTTAGAGTGTAGCATACTAACTACTAATACACCGCTTAATGCCAAAGACTATAGAAATCCTTGAAAAAGACTTTGTTAAAGCATAATTGTTGAGATTGTGCAGTATTACTAGTTTATTAGCTATTAAAAAAAACTTAAATTGTAATCATTCAGAAATGTGTAAGTGTTCAATAATTCAATGTATTAAAAATACAGTTATTTATATTTTAATATTATATTATGCGTATTATTTTACAAACAGATCTAAATTAACTAGGGATGCACGATATTGGATTTTTGCCGATATCGATATGCCGATATTTTTCAACTAATTTTGGCCGATACCGATATATTTCGTTTTGTTTGGAAACATCACCAAGTCTCTCCTGTGCAGAAATTATTAGCAAAATATTTTTAATTTTGGTTAGTTTTTAACAAGAACTTATTTGTTAGAATTAAATAAACAATAATGAAGGTTTGTTGACAGTACATTGAAGCTTTAAAAATAACTATAAATAAACTATATATCAATCGCTGCATTTTTATTTCCCCCAGAAAGATGCAGTGTTAACCCTAACGTTTTATTTTAAGATTTAACATTTGTAGATGGTCTAAAGCAAAAGAGTTGTAAAAATTCTGAAAATCGTTTAGAGCTTGTGATTTGTTTAAAAAATAAAACATATTACACATTAATGAATAAATCAGTATATATAAAATTATTTAATTTACAAGTGTCATGTTTGTGTTTTTTTTTCATGTAAGCTATTAGGGCTGGGTATCGATTCAGATGTTCCAATTCGATTCGATTTCGATTTTCAAGCTCTCAATTCGATTCAATTTCGATTTTCTATTCGATTTCGATTTCCGATTCGATATTCGATTCGAACCTGTATATTTTATTTTAGGTACACTTGGATACAATAAAACAAAACCCCACTATATATTTCAAATGCATCAAATGCAT
>NW_015652161.1:133056-136065 GCF_001515625.1 Sinocyclocheilus rhinocerous
TAATGAATAAATCAGTATATATAAAATTATTTAATTTACAAGTGTCATGTTTGTGTTTTTTTTTCATGTAAGCTATTAGGGCTGGGTATCGATTCAGATGTTCCAATTCGATTCGATTTCGATTTTCAAGCCCTCAATTCGATTCAATTTCGATTTTCTATTCGATTTCGATTTTCGATTCGATAATCGATTCGATTTTTGATTTCAATTCTCGATTCGATTTGACTATATGAATGAATATAGACAAAAATCGATTCGTGGCCTTTGAGAATCAATATTGAATCGATTGTGTGAAATCGATTTTTTTGCCCAGCCCTATAAGCTATAGCTTCTGGCATAATTGTTCATATCGGGCCGATGCCGATATTTACATGTAAAGCCATTATCGGCCGATTCCGATATCAATATAAAATTAGCATATATAAAATATATTTTTTACGATTTAGCAACAAATCGACCTTCCTTTAGCAACTTTCTCTGAAAATCAGTTGGTAACACAGCGCGTCTGTGCCACTCATATACACAGAGACGTGCAGAACATGCAGGATTCATATTTAAATAGTATTTTTGCGGCTTAATATTTACAGATACTAGTCCATATCGTGGTTTGATTTAAGTGTGCTGACCTACTTTACATTAATTCATCCAAACTTTGACAAATTCCGTGACATTCCACGTTATACAGTACATTCCATTTGTATGACTGGATTCTGTGATTTCGTCCGCGTTTTCATAAATCATAAATAGATAATATTGAGGTGTTTAACAACTTCAGTGTAGTGGATTGTGATTTATTGCATCTTCAGCTTCGACCCCTACACATGATCCTTCAGAAATCAGTTTAACTCTGAGTTCTTCTCATATTTTATTACCATTTTCTAAACTATAGAGAATAAACCGTGATAATGTGACAAATGTTGAATAAACTTTGGTTTGGCTGTAGATATAGATAATATTGTCCATCATAAATGCAGAATAACCGGAGTTCTGCATCTGCAGCGTGTTTCTGTCAGCTGAACTCCTTTGAGCTCAAATATTGTCTTGAAGTCTCTGAGAATTTGATTTAAAATTTCAGCAATTTTACAACACATTCACATGGTTATGCTTCTTTGGTTCATGATCACATGACTTGCAGGTAAACAAATAAAATATTTCATCTTTTTTATTTAATTTATATATATATTTTTAAATTGGACATTTATTATTTGTTTAACTTTTAATTAATTTTGTTTTTTATTTTAAAGTTATTTATTTTAATTGTACATTTTTATTATTTAAATAATTTTAGTAAGAGCTTTATTTTAATTTTAAAATGGCTTATATTAATTTATGATTAAATGAACTTTTAGCAAGTATATTTTTTTAAATTTATGTTTTGACTTTCATTTGTATGATTTAATTTACTTAAATGTTTTATTTAGAGTTTTTATTTTAAATTATTTATTTTAATTTTACTTTGGTATGATGTAAATTGTAGTTAATGCTTTATTTAGATTCTTTGCAATTATTTACACATTTCATTTTTTATTTAAATTTTTTTTTTTTTTTACATATTTATGATTTAAGTCTTATTTTGATTTTTTTAATTATGTATTTATTTTAATTTTAAATGTTTGTGATTATTAGCTTTGAAATTATTTACCTGTTTTAAGATTTTTTCATTTTGCAATTTACATTTGCATGATTTAATTTTTAGTAAGTGCTTTGTGACAGCTGTCCGTCACTCTGCTGTGCTGTTGTGGATTAGCACAGACGTCACACTGATGAACACACACCGAGACTCACAGGAGGAACTCAGTGTGTCGTGTTTGAGCAATGTCTCAACAGGAAGATGTCCTCGGGCACGTTTCGCTAGAAAACCCACAATCGCTAAAATGCTGGATTAGACTGCATTTGTAAAAATATTGAGTAATTAAAATACTATAAAAATGATCATTTAATTTTACGATACAACTCTAAAATGACATTATAATATTCATGGCTGTCTTAATTTCTTCATTTTCAAAACTTTTATTTTGACAGAACATCGCTGGAGCTTTAAAGCTGGTCTTTGGTTGATCAGCGTTTCTCATTCTAAATGCATATTAAAGCACCTCAAACTCAGATCAGATGCAGAGATGATCATGTATTGTGACTCGCTCAGGCCCCGCCCAGCCGTGTCTCAGGCTCCGCCCAGCTCTGACTCTGCCCGGCTGTGTCTCAGGTCCCGCCTCAGGCCCCCGCCCAGCTCTATCTCAGGCCCCACCCAGTCCTGTCTCAGGCCCCGCCCAGCTCTGACTCCGCCCCTGTGTCTGTGCTTGCAGGTGCTGATGGACATGTTCCATCAGGTGGAGGAGGACATCAGTGTGTTTCCTCTGGACGAGGAGCCGTCTGCGGCCGAGGAGCAGATGTACTATGACCTGGTGAAGACCTTCATGGCGGAGGTGCGTCAGTATCTGCGCGACCTGAACCTCATCATCAAGGTTTTCCGCGAGCCCTTCGCCTCCAACACCATGCTGTTCTCCCCTCACGTGAGTCCCGCTCCTCATCCTCGCTCCTCTGCTCTAGGGCTGTCGCGATAACAGCAATATCGCAATACCGCGCTATTGACGAACATGTAAACATTTGAACCCTTTCCAACAATGACTGTATGATTTTGAGATCCATCTTTTCACTCCTAGGACAACTGAGGGACTCGTATGCAGCTAATACAGAAGGTTCAGACACTCGCTGATGCTCCAGAAGGAGAAACCATGCATTAAGAGCCGGGGGTGAAAACTTTTGAACAGAATGGAGATGTGTACATTTTTCTTATTTTGCCTAAATATCATATTTTTTCATTTAGTGCTGCCCTTCAGAAGCTACAGAAGATAGTCAGTTGTCCTCAGTGTGAAAAGATGGATCTCAAAATCATACAGTTATTGTTGGAAAGGGTTCAAATACACAAAAATGCTGTAAAACCACAGAATCTGCAGGAGCTGGGGTTTTTTCTGAAGAACAGCAGGTAGTTTAACTGTTCAGGACAAACAA
>NW_015652162.1:0-177 GCF_001515625.1 Sinocyclocheilus rhinocerous
CTGGAGATTCTGAGGTAAATGGTCTTCAATCAAATAAATTAACACGATATTCAGTGTGTTTATCAATTTATAAAGCTCGTGATGTAACTGTATATATTACTGTTTGTTTTTTTCCTTACACAGGCTATGTGGATGTAATCTCACTGCTCAGTCCTGTGAGAGTTTGTCTTCAGCTCT
>NW_015652162.1:313-1055 GCF_001515625.1 Sinocyclocheilus rhinocerous
AGATACTGAGGTAAATGGTTTTCAATCAAATAAATTAACACAATATTTTGTGTTTATCAATTTGTAAAGCTCGTGATGTAATTGTATATATTACTGTTTGTTTTGTTCTTTACACAGGCTATGTGGATGTAATCTCACTGCTCAGTCTTGTGGAAGTGTGTCTTCAGCTCTACAATCCTCAAACTCCGTCCTGAGAGAGCTGGACGGGAGTAACAATGACCTGCAGGATTCTGGAGTGAAGCTTCTTTCTGAAGGACTGAAGAGCCCAAACTGTCAGCTGGAGATACTGAGGTAAATGGTTCTCAATCAAATAAATTAACACAATATTCAGTGTGTTTATCAAATTGTGAATCTTGTGATGTAATTTGATATAAATACATAGCATGGCAGTATGTTAATTTACATGCAAGCAGCTCTTGATCCAGTGTTTTCAGTGTCTCTGAGTGGCTTGGTTCACAGTAAATTCTGCTCCACACAAACTCCATCTCATGCAAGTGCTGAGAGTTTGGGTCACTTATAACATGGATTTAAAAATGCAACATGCATCAAACATTTGCCCTTTTTTTGAATTTAAAAATCATGCATCAAACATTTGCCCTTTTTTTGATTGGTCATCTCAATCATTTTGTACTTGATAAGCGCTGTTAGACAGCGGAGGCAGACCAGCATTAAAAAAGTGAACTTTTTGAATGTTTGTTCATCTAAACAAAAAGCCAATAGGCGTGTAATTGAGTGCAGCAGA
>NW_015652163.1:0-142 GCF_001515625.1 Sinocyclocheilus rhinocerous
AAGTTGGGGCGTTGCCAACAAAATGGAGGCAGATCTGAATGCCAGATTGCAGTTAGTGGTGGGGGGGATTTCTCTCCACTGCATTCACAGCCGACACCCAAGCATGAATAAATGTTTTATTTATTAAGGATGACGACGACGA
>NW_015652163.1:507-1255 GCF_001515625.1 Sinocyclocheilus rhinocerous
AGAGAGAGAGAGAGAGAGAGACTGCCTGAATGACTGAGCGCGTCCTCCATCAGGTTAAGCCATATTCTTTAAAAAAATAAAAACGTAACGCTTTTGATTAAAAATTACGAGGGCACATGAATTAAAAAAAAATAATGAAGTGCACGGATAAATTATTTATAATAAATACTACAGTATTCCATTAAAAAATAAGAATTTTCAATTTTGATTTCATGGTGACTTTAAGGCGCGACGTACATTGAGACGACGTATGTATCAGGTGTCTTGTGAGGCGACGTACATTGAGACAACGTATTTATCAGGCATCTTATAAGGAGACGTACATGAAGACGACGTATGTATCAGGCGTCTTGTAAGGCGACGTGCCTAGTTCAGACGTACATAATTTTAATACATTTCTCACATACGCCGTAGCCACGTCGCCGTCAGGTATAGTTCCTACCATGACGTCGCCGTGACGTCGCCGCCGGTCTGTCGTCTGCCGTCCCTATCAATCCCATTCAAAAATCTACACGGACTGGCGGCGACGGAAGGGTAGACTGCTCCTTCTCCTTCTCCTGCTTAGCTTAGAAAAGTCACGAATCACTCGCCATAGTTAGCAACGTAAATGCTTAAAACACACCTCATACGCCGCCACGCCTCCACGCAGTTTGAGCGCAGCTCCGACACGTGACCGTGACGTCTAACGTCTCATATCTTACGTCTGACGCCTGAATACTATGGGATTTTGGCCAGACGGCTGGCGAGC
>NW_015652163.1:10285-17423 GCF_001515625.1 Sinocyclocheilus rhinocerous
TTTGCAGTTAGTGGTGGGGGATTTCTCTCCACTGGATTCACAGCCGACACCCAAGCATGAATAAATGTTTTATTTATTAAGGATGACGACGACGATCAACGGCACAAAACATGCCTAAACAGCGTGCGAGAGAGAGAGAGACTGCCTGAATGACTGAGCGCGTCCTCCATCAGGTTAAGCCATATTCTTGAAAAAAAAAAATTGTTTGCGATGTCCTAAGAGTAATGTTGTGGTAATATCCTAATATCTTTTCAATGTTTAGGGGTAACGTACTCCCTCATGACTGGTGTCAGTGCTATAAAGTGAAGCATCAGCTTCAGCTTTTCCCCCTGTCGTTTATTCCAAACGTCACTGATGTCACTGCAGCTGTTGGCCGTTCCAGATAGCTCCGCTCTTGCGCCATAGCTTGTGACCGGAAGAGTAGAGGAGTCGTTTTGAGGGGGAGGGGAGGTTAACGTTTTTGATTAAAAATTACGAGGGCACATGAATTTAAAAAAAATAATGAAGTGCACGGATAAATTATTTATAATAAATACTACAGTATTCCATTAAAAAATAAGAATTTTCAATTTTGATTTCATGCCGACTTTAAGGTCGAGTCATTTATAAGAAGTTGTTAGTCATAAGAAATGATGACAGAAATTATAATAATTAGAGTCAATGTCAATTAAACATTTCTAATTGAGACGACGTATGTATCAGGCGTATTGTGAGACGACGTACATGAAGACGACGTATGTATCAGGCGTCTTGTAAGGCGACGTGCCTAGTTCAGACGTACATAATTTTTATACATTTCTCACATACGTCCTAACCACGTCGCCGTCAGTAAAGTTCCTACCGTGATGTCGCTGCCGATCTGTCGTCTGTCGTCCCTATCAATCCCATTCAAAAATCTACACGGACTGATGGCGAAGGAAGGGTAGACTGCTCCTTCTCCTTCTCCTGCTTAGCCTTAGGAAAGGCACGAAAAACTCCTCATACATTTCCAAGGTTTTTTAAATTTTTTTTATTTGGTCCCTCCATTCAGTTCAATTTATTTGTATAACCTTAGTGCTTTTCACAATATATAGGTTCAAAGCAGCTTTACAGAAAACTCTTGGTTCAGTGTTAAATTCAGGATGTAGGCCTAAGTTATTGTTATCAGCCAGAGATGAGTGTATACTTCAAAGTACCGACCATATGGCTGTAAAGTAAACTATTATGTTTAATGTCATATATTCAGTTAAGCAGACACAACGAACGAGTTAGGCAGAAAACAACTTTCTACTGAACTGAGCTCACTCACTGAACTTGGAATTGTAGGCATGAATAGTTTCATGAAGCGTCCGCTTGTTGTTTAATTTAATAGTTCCAATGAGGACATCCAAAATTGGATATCATGTTGCGCCATTTTCCAGCTTGTTCATTTATTTTGCATCTTCAGCTTATGGAATGTTATTGTTGCTTGATTTTTCACACGTCCTTCAGATTGACAGCATGAATAATGCACATGATTTTCAGCCATAAACCTGTTAGAGCAATTATTTTTTTCATACAAAAGCAGACAACATGTACGTTTGTATATCTTCATATACAAACACACACGGACATACTGCGAGATTCAGTGTTTGAATGGAAGAATATAAATACTTGCTTCAATGAAAAATAATTGTAGAAATATATGGAAATAAGTGAATTGGTAAATGGACTGAATACAGGCCCAACATACTTTGGCACTAAACCTCATTGCATTTAAAGGGGTCATATGATGTTGCTAAAAATAACATTATTTTGTGTATTTGGTGTAATGAAATGTGTTTATGCGGTTTAAGGTTAAAAAAACACATTATTTTCCACATACTGTACTGCCCCACCTTTCTGAAACGTGTCGATTTTTACAAAGCTCATCGTTCTAAAAAAGCGAGGTGTGCTGTGATTGGCCAGCTATCCAATGCATTGTGATCCAGTGGGGACATAATTACGGATTATAATGACTTATACTGTCTTTTTACGCGTTCCGTTGCATCGCGCCGCGTAAACATAAAACCATGTCTGCATTTGTGATTGGAGAAATGACAAACAACAAGCATTACTCTACATTGCTCAAAACTCGCGTTTGAATCATCAGTGGCAATATGAAAATATGAAAACGTACTTACAGACTGTGAGTCAGAACAGCCGGCATTGTAGTCTACTCTCCCAGGATCAGGAAACAGTCCCCCATAAAATGCGCTGGACACATCTGAATATTTGGGTCAAACTGTTCTGGAACAGTGCTGTAAATACAACTTAACCACTGATTTCTAGTCGTGTCCATTTTTGGAAGGCCAAACAAAGTAGTTTCACTTTCACAAATGAAACACACAGCATCACACACAGCGGGCTAGAGTGAGCGGAGGCCGGCAGGCCTGAGTGAGCGGCGGCAGGCAGGCTTGAGAACGGTGCGGCCGGCGGATTCGACGAAGGAGCATCCGGAGGGCTTGCTATATAATTTTTTTTAGAGATTGAAACCAAAAGGAAACCATGGGACCAAGAAGTGTGCTGAGACTTTAGGGTTTGTAGAGGTAGGTAATGATTGATTATCTTTGAAATTCATTGATTTTATTTTGACCGGCAGTATTCAGTGAGTGTAATATGAACAGCACCTAATTTGTAAATTAAACAAGCTTCTGCAATAACTCTTCAGTGTCCTTATTGGACGGAAACTTAGCATAGACTGTTTACACAAAGCTTGAATGTTGCATTCCTTGGATTGAACAACATGAGCAGATGGGAAAGTTTTATTGAAATAGATTCATGCAACCTGCATACAAATATGTTTTTAATTATAATAATTCACCTTGCTGGTGGGTTTGCCATTTCTGGTTACTTTCAGTTAATTGAGACCCAATCTATTGTTGCCACAGCACTTAGAGCTGAGGATTTTACTTAGCACATCAGCCACCATAAATTTATTTGAATTTAGCAGCTCTTTTTTGGAGAGTTTCAATCCCATCCTAGTTTATTTTTGGTCCTGAATAGCACCAAGTAAAAGTTTTATCTCAAAATATTGTCAAAGATATCCTTCAAGATACCTTCATATGAATATGTGGAGAGATAAATTCAGAACATATCTCTTTGACATATCAAAACATGCATTATCAATAACTAATATTTTTTCTGTAATGTTGATTAGTTATCTTAGTAATTTTACTCAAAACCAAGGGACAAGTCAGTCCTATATAGAACTAATGTTACTGTTATGCACTTATTGCACCATCTGCTTTCAATTCACCTGCATCACAGGAGAATTCAGTATGTGTGTGTGTTAATATGCTGATATAAAAACTGCTTATTCTTCACAGTGTTGTCTGTCTCAGCGGGAGTGAAAGAACACTGAGTTATCTCCTCTGTGATCATGTGAAGCCTCGTGCTTTGGACAACATGTCCTTGAAGATTGATGCAAGATTGAAGAAATATTGAGACTTTGGGCTGTACTGTTTATGCTATCACAAACCTAAGGTAAAAACACACACATTCTTAAAGTCTCCATGAAGCATCTTAATGAGCACAGTTTTCCTCTGTGTTGACTATTTCCAATTGAAACATGAAGTCAGTGCAGGTCTGGTTGAGTTTGTATATGTAATACATATCACTTTGGTTTCCACTTTTGTGACACTGCAAAGTTTGTATTTTGTCAATGTTTAGAAGTACAATAACAGTAGATCCTATGAAAACCTATATATATATATATATGTTAACATTTTGACTTGTGTAAATGTAATGCTTTTCCCTCTTGTATAACTTGAAGAATTTGTCATCATTTTTGAGTTTAAACTTAAACAATCCATCCATCACCTTTTGGTATTTAATAATCAATCCAATTAGATTTAAAGGGTTAGTTTACCCAAAAATGAAAGTTGCCAAATGAAAATTACTTACCTTTAATAATTATAATTAATTCATTAATTCATTACATTTATATAGCGCTTTTCTAGGCACTCAAAGCGCTTTACATTGTCAGGGGTATCTCCTCATCCACCACCAGTGTGCAGCATCCACCTGGATGATGCGACGGCAGCCATAGTGCGCCAGAACGCCCACCACACACCAGTTTATTGGTGGAGAGGAGACAGAGTGATGAAGCCAATCGGATATGCCTTTATGTTGTTTTAAAGCTCTATAACTTTATTTTCTCTGTGGAACATAAGAAGATAGCTTGAAAAAATGTCTTTGTGATTTTTGTCTATGGTCAGTGGTATCCAGTGTTTTTCAGTTCATCTTTTTTATGTTCTGCAGAAAAAAGAAATGCATACAGTGATGACAGTGATTTACCTTTCCTTTTAAGCGTGACAGAAATATAAACCATGTGACAGACAAAAGTGTCACTTGTTGTAATCACTGCTGGTTGGGACAAAAAAATTCTGATTGGCATGAAAGAGGTGCCTTTAAGATACAGTGTAAGGCTCAACACTGTCCCTCCGATTTGTGCCATAGTTTTGGCCATGTTTATTCCCAAGGTCACTGTCATTCTTAAGAAGTTTAGTATAATTTTGTCAGAAAAAGTTTTAGAATTTTTATCATATGCTAATGTAAAAAATCTTGTGTAATATAACTTGTGTTTGTTTGTTTGCTGTTTTTTATTGTATTTGTTATACTTGTATTTTTTTTTAATAGTTTTTGCCATGAAAATAGCCTAAGATGCTGACATGGCATTAAATACAAATATACTACTAATACTCATTCTTAAGAAGAAAAAAAAGCATCACCATACAAGGTTGCAGGTGTTTTCTGATCATCATTTTATTGTAGTTTTATATTGATTAGTAGAAACCCAACAAATGCATTCCTAGCCAACAACGGTCCATCTAACATGCTATCATTCATATATCCTAGTCGCTGTGGGAGTTCTCCAGTCATTAGGGTCCTGTCCCCTCGGGGCTAATGCTTTGAAAACTCCCTGATAAAAAGACTTTGCTCATTTACAGCCTGTTGATTTCTGTCACCTCAGTGTGTTTGGTTGTCTGTTCGTGTGAACCTGAAGGCTAGTCTTGTTCACAAAGAATTGGACATCGCGTTGGTTTTATATGGATTACTTTAACAGAGAATATTTGTTTTGGACGTGACTTCATTTAAAAGTAGACATTTCAAGCTTTCTATACATATATTTCTCATGTCTTTGAGGTAAGTATTCGCTGAGATTCATGTTGTTTTATTTACGTGTCTGTGAAGAGAGGTGACAGAGACCGAGACGGCGGAGAACGCACCCTGTTTATTTTCTTTATTTTACAAAAGCACATTGCTTTGTTGTTATTGTGACTATACACAAATAAAAGTAGACCCTTTGCAGTTTCAAATGATACCTTATTCTTATCTGTACGATCAAAACTGATGGAGTATTTTTTAGTTCTTTTCGCGGTCATAAAGAAAATACGAGACAGACCGCACTAGTGCGGGCTCCGTCCCCAGGGGGTTAACCTTCTGACCTGCTTTACTTGCGTCATGTTGTGTTTTTTTTCTTTATTAATTTTCATGACCAGTCACGGTTCCTGTCTCTGTCTAAATCACCTTTATAATGTTTTGTCATTCTGTAGCAGAAAATGTCACAACATTGGATGAATAACCTTTTTAAAGCTCTGTCGACTCACTCTAATCCTTCATCTTCACCGTGTGATCTTCCATCTGTGACCCCTTCACATTCATTCTCAGCCTAATCACCTCCACCATAACACAGACCCTCACTCATCTGGACAGCTGAGTGTCTGGTAATCTCCCACGTATGGATATCACTATAGGGAACTATCTTGGCCCAAACGCATATGGATTTGTGATTTCTATGTTATAGATATCTGCTTATTCTTTTGTGTATGCTTGCTATCTCTAAAGAGATGATTGCAGTGATGTGTAATGAGCTTTTAGTCCTGTCATCATGGCATAGCATGAATAATATTGATCAAATCTGCTTCAATGTGGGTAAAGGAAGAAATTGGGAATGTTTCCTATTCAGATGTATATTTATAAGATTGTTCAGACCAATATTTTCTTACCCTCATGTTGTTACAAACCTGTATTTGAAACACAAAAGATCTCTTATGCTCACTAAAGCTGCATTTATTCTACAGTTATATTGTGAACTTTAAATACTGTTGTCTGTTTTAAATATATAAAATTATCAGCGTCATGAGGAGCAAAAAGAGTCCAAACATGATAGGAAACTTTTGAACTATCACTTTATTCATACCATAATATGTTAATAGGCCTGCTTCCGTGAACTGTTGTGTTAACAGTCATTGGCAATCAACATAAACTGTACTTCATCTGAGGATGAAGTGAATCCCTTGCAGTTTGCGTCCATTTAAGGTGGTATGAATGGATTTGGATAGATCTTTGTGGCCTTTCTTTGTTTCGGCCACTGCTGTTGCATCCAGAGATCTGGAGGAATTTTTATGGCAGTCATTTCCTAAACCTTAGGATTGGGTGTGATGGTGAGGGTCAACCCGTAGTCCAATGAGAAGTCCTCTCTTAGGTGGTCGTGGGTGCAGAAGGTCTCCCTTCCTGTCCTGCTAGAGGTGTCTGGCAGTTGTCTTGGCATCTTATCTGATGGTTCTGAACATTTGTTTATGTTCCTCCACCAAGATCCAATCACAGTGGGGTACATCTTACTCCACACTGGCAGTTAGAGAGGGGCCCTGCCATAAACTTTTCCTTGGAATGCCAGTTTGACTGTTGTTCACTACAGCCCTATCCCTTTAAAATAGAGACGTGGTTTTGATATGACCAAAACTGACCTTTGTTCTGTGGAGGGTTGCATGAGTTCTTTGAATAGTGGGAATTTACCCGTCATATTCTTAATTTTGGTGCTTTTCACTCGGATGGCACACAGATGTGTATTTGTGTTTCTTCATTTCCTTTGGACAGGGAGGCTTTGGCTTTTATAGGCTCTCAGGAGTGCCTGACAGACAAAATGCTTTCTCCTCAGTCTTAGGAACAGGACTGTGTGGGCGTACGGCTTTGGGGTTTAAAACATGGAACAAGAAAGTCTGGAAATGGGGTTTAGTGGAAGGATGATGTGTAGATGTGTGACATAAGAGAGAGAGATGTAGAGTGTGAGTGCGCGCACGTACTCATATGCGTGGGGATGCATGTGGCTCTCGGCAGGAGTGGTCTAATCATTGAG
>NW_015652163.1:17781-20302 GCF_001515625.1 Sinocyclocheilus rhinocerous
GGGCCGACTGTCCGCATTGTGAGCAGTTGCCACTGCGTTTGCTTCGCTCCCGGAAGGCTCTCTTTGAGGAGGGAGCCTTCACCAGCGTTCCTCACGGTGCTGGCCCTGCTTCCACCGAGGCGGAGCGGCAGCTGCACTCGTGGGGTTCGCAACTGGATCTGGTGGAGGGAATGGAGACGGGCGAGTCCCTATCTTCTTCCTCCCCTGCCAGATCCACTGCCCGCTCTCTGGGATCGGAAGCCCGTTTTCCCCCCGGAGAGCGGGCTCGGGCCTTCTCCTCTCTTCCCCTGAGGAGGTTGATGTGGAAAGCGTCGAGGATTCGCCCCCTCAATTCCCACAATATGAGGAGCTATTGGAGGTAGTTACTCGTGCGGTTGCCAAGCTGAACATTGAGTGGCCCGCAGAGAAACAGACTGAACCGCAGAAAAGCAAACTCGATGAACGCTTTCTGCGGGCTAAGTCGCTACCTCCGCGCCGGAGCCTGCCGTTTTTTCCCGATCTCCACACCGAGGTGTCGAGATCGTGGAAGAAACCATTCTCGGCCCGCTTATGGAAATGTGGCGGGGCTGGGTGAATGCAGTTACAGAGCGATGCCCCGTGTAGAGCAGACGCTTGCGAGCTATCTGTCGCCCGGCGCGGCATCGTCTCTGAAGGCTCCGGTCTTGCCCTCCAAGCCGCTGCAAACCACTTCAGCGCTGGTGGGCAAGGGGTACTCAGCAGTGGGTCAGGCTGGTGCGTGTCTGCAAACTATGTCAGTGTTACAGGCGTACCAAGCCGACCTGCTAAAAGAGCTAGATGAAGGCGAGCAAGTTAAAGCAGATGATATCTTAGAACTAAGGAGAACCGCTGATTTAGCTCTTCGCGCCACCAAGGAGACCGCCCGTGCTATTGGGCGGTCCATGGCAGCTCTGGTGGCGGCGGAGAGGCATTTATGGTTGACCCTGTCCGATATGAAAGAGAAGGACAGGGTCTGCCTTATGGATGCCCCGCTTGCGCCTTCTGGTCTGTTCGTTTCTCCCTCGCCGTTCTATAGCTCTGGGGGCTGCTGGGCGGGAGCAGCCCCAGCCGGGTACCAGCTCCTCCAGCTCCTCATTCCAAAAACAGAGCGTTGCCTCTCGCGCTCCCCCGCAGCGGGACCGAGGACGGCGGCGCTGGCGGCGCTCGGCTTCTAAGGCGAGGCCTTGAGAGACACAAAAAACATTTTGCGTTCTTATCTGTGTTGAGCACTCACACTCTGGGATTGTACGTTTAATATCTTCATTCGTTTCTAATTGCCTGTTGATTCATGAAATGTTTATCCTTCGGTTCTAATACTTTGAACTTCTAACTGCCCCTCATTAAGAGGATGTTCAGAACCATCAGTGTTTTTGCCGGCATAAATAATTCCAACATTTTAAATTTTCAAGATGATGGCCGCAGTGGGATATTGTGTTGACTTCTGTGTGGCCCTTCAGGACAAAAGAAAATTACTCACAATGCAGAACTTCCCTGCCCAAGACAGAACCCAACTGGGATAGCAGACACGAGCACAGCTATGAATTATTACAAACTGAACTTCTTGCCACTGTGTTGTTTGAGAATATCTGAGAATAGAAATAAGTTCAAACAAGATCCGTATCATGAAGTATCATTTCATCTCCCCTGCTGTTAAAATGAACTCAATCACAGTTCAAACAAATAAATGACAAAGAATCACCGTTTTTGTTTCTTCTTTCATCATATTAGATCCACCAATCTCTTAAAGAGGTCCTATTATGCTTTTTCACTTTTTCAATTTTAGTCAGTGTGTAGTGTGTATGTTTGGGCATAAAAAAGATCTACAAAGTTACAAATCTCAAAGTCCACTCCAAAGGGAGATATTTCATTTTTTTAAAAATCCCTTTTCAAGAACTACAACGAATGGCTCGTTTGGACTACAGCGTTGTTTTCCGGGGTATTGTGATGTCACAAAGCGGCCCATTAGAATATCATTAAAATAATTCCCGTCTACGGAAATTCGAATGGTTGGGGGGTGGGGAGGGGCGAGGTCATTGTTAGAATGCTTGGTTGAGTACATCAGACAAGACGATGACGAAGAAGAAGTGCTGCTGCAAAGTTAGTGCATCAGAGTAAACGAAGAAGGGCTGCTGTAGCATCAAGTTTTCGCCATGTTGAAGAAACGCTGTTTTTTTTTTTTATAAATTGCTGACAGTACAATACTGGACAATGATGTAATCTGCAGAATTTACACTTCAATTATGAGACTATAATATAAATAAATTCAACTGTATAACAGTTTCACTGCAATTCATGCTATAATGTTAGAATTAAAGAACAGTAAACATAATACATATTACCGTTGCACTTATCTGTAAATGCACTTATTTTTAAGCAGTTGTTGACATCGGATCTAAAATGTGATTTAGCCAAAAAAAGAAACAACAACAATAACGTTACCACTATAATATGTCTTGCAATATCCGTGCGTGCAAAGGTTCTGCGCGATCCTCTTGTTCAATATTCTCTGGGTCTGAATCCGGCT
>NW_015652163.1:20802-21494 GCF_001515625.1 Sinocyclocheilus rhinocerous
TAATACATATTACCGTTGCACTTATCTGTACATAGTAAATGCAGTTATTTTTAAGCGGTTGTTGACATCCTATCTAAAACGTGATTTAGCCAAAAAAAAATACAATAACGTTACCACTGTAATATGTCTTGCAATATCCGTGCGTGCAAAGGTTTTGCTCTATCCTCTTGTTCAATATCCTTGGGGTCTGAATCCGGCTCAAATTGATATGGCAGTATTGACGCCATCCTTAACTATACAGGAGCAGACGGAACTTGCTGCTTTGGCAAGGGAATTTTGCATTATTTTGCTAAATAATTTTAAATAATGCAAAATTCAGTACTGAAACACCGTCTAAGCTGTTTGCCAATCACAACGCACTGGGACAGCTAACCAATCACAACACATTTCGTTTTTCGGAAGGCGGGCCTTCATCAAACCCGGAACTAATCAAGCCATTTGTGCCAGGCTGGGGAGAAAGGTATTTTAATAATGTAAATTATGTGAAAAATAATGCGTTTTTCGAACCACCAAGCATGAGAGCATGTTCTAGTACACCCCCAAAACAAATTCAAGACATTGTGAAAGAGCATAATAGGACCCCTTTAACAATAACCGATAGAGCTCGTGGTTTATCTGTCAATCAGATGCGCTCTCAGCCACTGATCTATGCTCGGGACGTTTTCTTTTATAATTATCATTGGCTGATAGAA
>NW_015652163.1:22046-22769 GCF_001515625.1 Sinocyclocheilus rhinocerous
AATCAAGACTTTGTAAAAGAGCATAATAGGACCCCTTTAAATATTCATCTAGCTATACTTCACATTAAACTATGGAACGGCTTCAGAACACTTAAAATATAGTGCACGGAAATGTATGGTGCTTTATAATGTTTTTGTGCCTTTCGTGGGGCTTAACAATAACACAGAATAGTATACGCACAATATCGGATTTGGATCGGTCTCGTCTGACCGATACCCGATCTGGCAGAAAATGGCAATATCGGAGCTGATACCGATACTGAGTATCGGATCGATGCATCCCTAGTATTTTTAATATAAAAATAATGCAAAATTCAGTTTCATTGCTAGTATGAGATATTTATCTAAATCCAGCTGCGGTTGCAACATGTTAATTTTGAACCCTGACTGCCCAGCTCATACCATCCAGGTTGATTGGCGTCCCAAGAAATTGTTCCTGCATCGACTTGTCTCCATCAACATGCCAGGTTACAGTTTCATTGACAGCTGGCTGGAAGATGAGAAATATAAAATAGAGTGGTCGACCGATATTAGTTTTTTGACAGCTGATGCCGATATCTTGGAAAGCAGGGTGGCCGATATAAAGCCGATATTATTTTATTTATTTTAATTAATATTTAAGAAATTTGAAATCATTTGAAAATGGATTTTAAAATAAATTTGTAAAATATACATACTTATACTTTAGATGACAATGTATTTTTCACAAATAAATAAATATTT
>NW_015652163.1:22885-23857 GCF_001515625.1 Sinocyclocheilus rhinocerous
TTTGTGCCAGGCTGGGGAGAAAGGTATTTTAATAATGTAAATCATGTGAAAAATAATGCGTTTTTCGAAACACCAAGCATGAGAGCATGTTCTAGTACACCCCCAAAACAAAATCAAGACTTTGTAAAAGAGCATAATAGGACCCCTTTAAATATTCATCTAGCTATACTTCACATTAAACTATGGAACGGCTTCAGAACACTTAAAATATAGTGCACGGAAATGTATGGTGCTTTATAATGTTTTTGTGCCTTTCGTGGGGCTTAACAATAACACAGAATAGTATACGCACAATATCGGATTTGGATCGGTCTCGTCTGACCGATACCCGATCTGGCAGAAAATGGCAATATGGGAGCCGATACCGATACTGAGTATCGGATCGATGCATCCATAGTATTTTTAATATAAAAATAATGCAAAATTCAGTTTCATTGCTAGTATGAGATATTTATCTAAATCCAGCTGCGGTTGCAACATGTTAATTTTGAACCCTGACTGCCCAGCTCATACCATCCAGGTTGATTGGCGTCCCAAGAAATTGTTTCTGCATTGACTTGTCTCCATCAACATGCCAGGTTACAGTTTCATTGACAGCTGGCTGGAAGATGAGAAATATAAAATAGAGTGGTCGACCGATATTTGTTTTTTGACAGCCGATGCCGATATCTTGGAAAGCAGGGTGGCCGATATAAAGGCGATATTATTTTATTTATTTTAATTAATATTTAAGAAATTTGAAATCATTTGAAAATGGATTTTAAAATAAATTTGTAAAATATACATACTTATACTTTAGATGACAATGTATTTTTCACAAATAAATAAATATTTAATAAAAAGTCAACATTGTAACCACAGGGCACTAAGTAATCTGGGAAGTTTGTGTGCATTGGGAATCATATTTTTTCAAATAAAGCCAAGGTAACAGTCATTTTACACACAGCACACAGTGAAAATGACATGAATATG
>NW_015652163.1:24179-26598 GCF_001515625.1 Sinocyclocheilus rhinocerous
ACTCTAAAGAGAAAGGAAAAAATGAAATCGCATCATATGACCCCTTTAAATTTTGTCAATCACGCATCTCCAGTGAGGCTGAACTCTCCTCCTGTCCGCATTCAATTCGCACAGACCGACCGTCACGCAGAGAACACGCGATCATGCAGGACACACATGCACACTTCACAAGATCTCAACTGGATTCGACTAAGTTTGTGAAATTAAATGTTCATTAATAAACATTCAAAGATTTGTTCAAATGATTTAAATGCGTATTTGCTGAATGCTGACGGCAAACGAGACATTATTATAATGTTTGCTTTTCTATTACTAATAATATAAAAGCAATCGTTATAATACTTTTTTGTATACATTTTAATTCCTTTGTTTAACCGTTCTATCTGATTATTAGACAGACTTCTATCCGTATTAGACAGAATTGTTAACGACAACAGCGAACAAGAGGGAGAATGTGAGCACTGTGTGCTCAGACGCTGCCATTCTCAGCGCCGTCAAAATAAAAGTCCCGCCTCGAAAGCATCGGCCAAACAGGAAAAACTTATCGGCCAATGCCGATATTTGAAAAATGGCAAATATCAGCCGATATATCGGCCTTGGCGATATATCGGTCGACCACTAATAAAACATAACAACAAGGAATTTTGTGCTAATCGGCCCTCACCAGCCATTCTAAAGGTGACCTGGGCCAAATATTTTGTTAAAACTTAAAATTAGTTTAGAATGTCCCTTTATTTAGATTTAGTTTTCACAGTCATTATCTAAAGTGACAGTTTTTTTCACAGAAAGTAAAACATGGGTAGCTAGAAAAGGAACAAGCTAACAGAAAGGGGTGATGTTTCATTCTGGGGGTTTTTGAAAGGCAGACTGTCACGTTGTACCTGGACCTAGAATAACTGATTCATGTGCAGAGATCTCACTGAAGTAGCTACTGATACTATGGATTTATGGCAGTGGTGAAAAAAGTTAAATATCAAGGGCACATCATTTCACACTACAAAAAAAGGTAATTTAAATATAGTTACATGTGTAAATGTATAGTTCAGCTGACACTAAATGGACAAATGGTATTTTTATGTTCTATCTTTCTATATGTAATTTACTCAGAACCATGTTGTTCCATTTGTTCTGCATTATTAAACAAAAATGCACAAGCACTTTTTAAGCCTGGACATTCTATTGTGATTTATACTGTTTTATACTGATTTATATTGATTTATAAAGGCAAACAACCACCATACAATTAATAGAAAATTAATCTTTTGCTATCCATCTTATTTTGAATGCAAGAGCATGTGTGGTCATTTGTAAATTGAATGTGCAAGGTTTCTAGTGTCACCTGCTTCTAGTCATTTTAGCTGTACAAAAACAGCCCATTATGGTCCTAGATGCTGCATACTTGTGTTTCTTTCCATATTATTCCAATTTATTATCCTAATTTGAATCTATTTGTTATTATTATAGTTATTTACCTATTGTGGCTAATCATTCATATGTCTCACTTGTTCACAGAAAATAGATTACTTCCGCCTTGCAAAGTAAGGTGGTTATTCCAAGATTTCTGAAGATAGTGTATAATCAAAAATTATGTGTCACTTTGTCTGCCTAACATATTTTGTGTTTAACACAGGAAAGAAAATAATATGGGGCTCAGAACAACATGATTTTATTTGTTTTGGCACCTTTAACTTGTAATGCGTTTTTGGGATTACCTGCTGAAGGACTTTTTTTCTGTCTCAAATGGATTGGATTTACTCCTGTTATTCTGTAATACAAAATACTAGATTTAGGTCATCTGTGTTGGAACAGTTCACTCATATGCTCTTTAAAGGTGCCCTCAGTGATTTCGGCTTATTAAAAACTGATTCTCCATGGATCCTTAAAAATTTTATTTAATTTTAAGGTAATAAAAAGTCTTAAATATCTCAAATGAAAAGTCTTAACTATCATTTCAAGAGGTCTTAAATATGGTAGCGAAAAACAGGAATTGCGATATGGCTTAATGTGATTACTTTAGGCAGTGATTTAAATAAATGTGAGTACTTCTTGTTTCAAAGTAAAAATGGACCACTGTTGGATGTTCTACATGCTCATGCTTTCAGAGCAGTTGATGCTCAATCGATGAATAGGCCACATTTACGTCAAGCAATTGCTTTTGATCTACCGTTGATGAATTATGACGATGTTTACATTGCAGTCTTTATATCATAAACTGCGAACTCCTAATAAAATAGTGCTTACTTTTAGCTTTTGACCTATATTTTTTTTCACAGCATACACACAATGTTGTAAATGTTAACTAGTGAAGTCAGAGTCATTGTGTATACAAAGCAAAATTGCACTATAACTCATTAAGACAAGTTTGTTTTCTTATGCCAGTTATGGCAAAACAGAAAAACTGTAAATATAAATCTTTTTT
>NW_015652163.1:26852-36458 GCF_001515625.1 Sinocyclocheilus rhinocerous
AAACTTTAAATATAAATCTTTTTTTTTTTTTTTTTGCTGAAAAAGAATCCAAGATGACATATGTTAGTTTCTAATTATAAATTATATTTCATGACGCCTTAGAAATAGGCTTTGAAATACGCTGTCAAAATTGCCATATATTTTATTTATAAAATCTTTATAATAATAATAACAATAATAATAATAACAAATTTAATATAATTTTTTTCCTATGTTCTGGGAGTACCATCTTGGAAATGAAATTGCTTCTCACTCAAGTTGTTGTTGACCAATTTCAGTAACCTGCCTGTTAATTGAGACTTTCAGTTGTGGAATTAAGCGTGGCTCATGGGAAATGGCTTGTTTGTACAGTGGCATCGGTGCCTCATCTGTGAAACATCTGTGCCTCTAGGTGTCAGTATTAATCCAAGTGGGCTGCCATATCATCCAGCACAACATAAACAAGAAATTATTGAGTACACCTTTAAAACAAGTTAGAACCAACAGGAAACAAACTAGCATCTCTGTTGTCTTTGAGTATTAAAGTGTTATCCACTCCCTTTAATTACAACCCTTTTGTGTTGCACAACAGTCTATTTAAAAATACCACCCATTAGACACTGCACACGACTTCTAATTTGTGCCATCCATTAAGTTTCCTTCCCTTCTTAGAGTCTTAGACGTGAGGAGGGACTGGTTGCATGATTGACAGTCCTGAAAGAGAGATGCTGAGACTGTTTACAGCAGTCAGTAATCTCTTTTTCTGCTAATACCACAGAGCACTGACACGGATCTCTTTATTTCTTTCCCGTATCTTGTCTTTCTCTCTCTTGCCCTCTGCTTCTTTTGTTTTCTATCTCATCCTGCTGTGAATGCTTTCTCAACTTGTACTTATCTCTCCTTGTTTCTCCCTCCCTCCCTCCCTCCCTCTCTCTCTTTCTCTCTCTAAAGGGGTGGGGAATGTTCTTGTGAAGAGAGCAGGTGCAGTGCCTCCCCTCTCTCTTTTTCTCTGTCTGTCTCTCTCTTTCCTGGCATCAGCAGTGGGGAGAGTAGAAGGCTGTCTGTGTATGTGTCTGGCTGCAGTGTCGTAGGCTTGAGCAGCGGTAAAATCCCACAGGAGATTAGAGCGGGAACACACGCTAGTCCGGACGCTTTAGAAATGGCAGCCCTAGGATAGAGCAACAGACAGGCAAAACAAACACAACAGTAATGAGGAATGGATGAATGTTGTCTCATGGAAAACCTGCACGCTGTCTCTCTTTTTTTTAACCTTCCTCATTTTCTCTTTCTCTCCGTCTTTGACAAGCTCACTCCTCCCTCCCTCCCTCCTTCCCCTCCATCCCTCCGCTCCGGTCCTCTCCCTTCCTCTCTCTCTCTCATTCTCTCTTGCGCTCTCTCAGTGGAGGAATGTAGATAGAGGCTGAGCGTACACCCGCTGCTCTGCACGATATCAACGGCTCGCTCTACGGTGGTGGGTCGCTCATCAGATGCTGTTCAGAATGGATTTGTACTGCTAACGGATTTGTCCATCCACCGTCTCTTCCTGGACAACTCTGCACCTGCCATTGCCTCCTCTGCTGGGTTTATTGCTCAGCTTGCACATACCGGGATCCGTGCTGCAGGTCCCTTGCTCCCTTAAGAATGCTGTAAATCAGCAGGAGCTTTGGTCGAGGAAAAAGGGACATATTGCTTTACGGTCAACGCCGAGTCCTCCTTCGTGAGGGAATAATATGTATAGCTGACTCAGCGCTCGAATACAAGACTGTGAGTCAGATCAAGACCTTGAAAATGAATTGGTAAGAACGAGGGAGCCAGAGAGAAAAAATATGAGCCAGTTTTTAACTTTTACTGAACTCAACCTTCAAATATTGCAATGAATGGAGGAACGAGGTCGGAGGATAAATCTAACGGTGGTGTCATCTGCAAAAAGATGGATTTGATAATCTGACGACAGAGAGTGCTGCTGCAACGGCTGGTGCTTGGAGTCAACATGCAGATGATTGCACTCCTCCCTTTCCTTCCACCTTCTTTGCTCAGCACCTTTATTTAACATTTGTACCATTTTAGTGATCTTACGACGAGCTGGAAGTCATCTGGACGTATTGGTGGAACTGGACTAAAGGACTGTCCTTTTTACCGGATTCTGCAACCGCTGAGATTTCTACCTCCGGAATTCTATTGGGTGTATGCGCTTGTCTGTTTGTGAGTGTGTGTATGTGTATTAGTTGTGCGTGGATGTGATTTGTCTGCCTTGATGTGTTCATAACTATTTCTATGTTCTTGAGGTTGTGATTTACTTTCCCATTTTTTTTTCCAATGTCTGGCTTTGCTGGCCAGCGTTTCGCCTTGTGCTGTCCATGTCTGCCGAGTGCCCGGCCGTGGGGTTAACCCTTACCGTGCCACAGGCGAGATGAGTGACAGCTCTGGAACAGTGAACAACTCGGGGGCTATGGTACTGGAGGAGCCCGATGGAAGAGGTGGCTCCGGTGGACGTGAACAAGCCCAGGCCCCTGCTCGTGGTGGCATTTTAAGGTGTGGGAGCTGTGCCCTTTGGCCCCGCCAACAGACTTGGCTCTGCGTGGTTCCGCTTCTCATTGGCTTCATAGGCCTAGGGCTCAGTCTGATGCTGCTGAAATGGATCGTAGTGGGTTCTGTGCGGGACTACGTGCCTACTGACTTGGTGGATGCCAAGGGAATTGGCCAGGACCCCATCTTTCTGTCCAAGCCTAGCACTTTTCCTAAGGGATCTGACACCACCACCACCACAACCACTATTGGAGGGGTCAGCTCGGCCAGCCCCACCGTCACCACTGTGGTGCGGAGCAGGACTCGAACGGGAACTCCTCCGAACGTTCCCCCTAGGGGTGGTGGTGCATCCGGAAGCCAGGTGACGCAGAAGAGCCCTTCTACACGCTTTGTCACACGTAATCCCACCTTTACGACCACCGTGGCCTCTACCACAACGTCTACTGTCCATACGTCCACCTCCAGCCCCTCTCCCTCCAACCCTGCCGTTCTAAACGACTCCACCCAAATGTGGACCAGAGAGCAGTCATCCACTGAGAGGCACGTGACCAAGCCTGGTCAAACCCACGTCAGCCGCAAGACACGTAAGTTTGATACTTTCTGATCGTTTCTTGATGGTTTTTGCTTTGGCAAGAGATGTGCAGTGCTGCTTCTGATGGGGACTGTTGGTGATCAGGGTTTTTTTGTTGTTGTTGTTGATTGCAGTTTTGCATGGTACTCTTAGCATGTGTATACTGTGTTAATGACATTTTGCTTTGGCAAGAGATGTGCAGTGCTGCTTCTGATGGGGACTGTTGGTGATCAGGGTTTTTTTTTGTTGTTGTTGATTGCAGTTTTGCATGGTACTCTTAGCATGTGTATACTGTGTTAATGACATTCCAGATGCGAAACATGACGGACTCGTGGCTGTGTGCAGTCCCATCTATCATGTCGCTAGGGAGCGGCAGATGCACTAATGACAAACAGTGACTCTGACCACTCCCTGTGTTTCAAAATATGATAGAGTGAATCGATAAATATAAAGAGAATTTCATAGGTGTAATAGTGTAAAACAGCTTTACTTTTTCTTATTTTGTATTTTTCTCACTGTCTGCAACACATGAAAAAGCTTATGTATCAGGATGTCAGTTAGTGAACATCAGAAGATGTTTCTAATAATGGTGTCATACTTTGCATAGATTTATGTAATTGACAGATACTACACATTTTGCTGTTCATTTAAAAACTACAGGAGCCTCTGTAAATAAGAAAATGGTATTGCATGTGCTAATGGTACATCCCAGTGTAACATCAATGGCATTTTAATTGTCTGTGCACGCATAAATTGATAGAGTGAATCAATAAATATAAAGAGAATTTCATAGGTGTAATAGTGTAAAACAGCTTTACTTTTTCTTATTTTGTATTTTTCTCACTGACTGCAACACATGAAAAAGCTTATGTATCAGGATGTCAGTTAGTGAACATCAGAAGATGTGTCTAATAATGGTGTCATACTTTGCATAGATTTATGTAATTGACAGATACTACACATTTTGCTGTTCATTTAAAAACTACAGGAGCCTCTGTAAATAAGAAAATGGTATTGCATGTGCTAATGGTACATCCCAGTGTAACATCAATGGCATTTTAATTGTCTGTGCACGCATAAATTGATTAATGCGTCATCATGCCTGATAGCTCGCACCTGCTCATAGTATTACCTGACGCCAAGGTATGCTGTCCATATGTGATTCTGCTGTGGGATTATAGTGCCTTTACTGTAATCCTTTACTCAGAATGTCTGGATAGAGATGTGTTCACAATTTAATGATCACATTAATTTGCATACAGTGGACAGCCTGTCCACAGTGACATTTAGGAAGTTTAGCGTTATGTCTGAATACTTGTCATAAGGATTACAGTAACTCTTTGTAGTAGGGTTTCTGTTCTAGCGCTGTGAATATTGTAATATTTTGAAGAGCCCTTTCTTTGAATTCAGATGGTAATGTTGGATCATAGTGTCGGGTAGTAAGAGGTTGTCATGCCTCACCAATCTATGAGATTACATCACACTTGTTTAATCCAGATTAAATTACCTTCATTAATGGAAGCTGCTACTGTTAAATTTACTGTTAGTCTTTAGGAAACTTACCTTGTAATGATTTTGGAAACCTGCTCTGTATTTTCATTTCTTGGTTTTACAAGAAGTTTAAAATTAAAATTTTGCAATAAAATTGTTACCAGATTTTTTATGTGTTTTCAAATTAGGAAAGCATAATTTTGTCACAATTAGTGTCCATTTTCAGGGCTCAACAAGGGTGGCCCACAAACAACATGGGTGACAATGGGAAACAACATAGATAGGTTTTGTCAAAATTGTAAGAAGTGATAGTCTTAGAAGAAGCATCAGTCAGAAAGAAAACTGCATTGAAACACTTTTGCAACTTTTATAAATTGAAGCAGTTGTGCAGTATTATAAATTGTTTGCATAATTATATTTTGTGAAAAAGCTGGAATATATATTTTTTCTAAATAACAAAAAATGTCAAAAGCAAATAATAATTCATGGAGAAATAGAATTTTTCTTGCAAATATAAAAATGTTGGTTAAAAAATCCTTACTGTTGACCCGTTTTTACAAGCACAAAGAGTCTCTGTTTATAGTAATGTAGACCTACCTCAACTCGCAGTAATAAAAAAGAACCAATGGATTTCATGAGGTGTCGTAAGGCTTTGAACAAGTCCTTATCGTATACTTTGGTTGTACAATAATTCATTACCATTGCAATTGTCTGCCAGAGGATATCTTAATCCTTTATGTCTCCAAGCAACAATTGCCTACCTTTATCAATAGCACAGAGAAAAAGATAACTAAACCATTTGTGATCCAAATGCATTTGAGAGCTCACAGCTGTGGCTCGACTAAAAACCCATTACTGTTAACCATATTTGATATTATAGCTAGAAACAGATCTTTCTTTGAAAACTTTCCAGGCAAAGAGGCCATTTTGTTTTCATAGAATATTATTCTACAAGATTGGCTATGGTGAATTGAGTGGCCGGTAATTTTGTGTTTTCCCTTTTGTACTTCTGTTAGTTATGTTTTATCTTTTTAAGATCACCTAGAGGAGGGTTGAAACCTTAAATATTAATGCTTAGAAAGAGAAACATGTTCAGTATGTAGAAGAGCATGTGAATAATTGACAAGGGTGTGCTGAAAAATTATTAGGGAAAGGGATGAAAAATGTGCAGGGTTTTATAAATAGAGGTGGAGGAGAGGACGATGAAAGCAGACAGTGGTGACTGGATTGAGCATATCAATGTGTGGAACATGCCAGAATTGGAATCTCTGTAGGGGGAAATGTTACTTCTAGTCAATACTTCTAGCCATATATAATTTACATTATTTTATATAATATTTTACTATTATTATATAATATGTTCCTGTGGCTCAGTGGTAGAGCATTGTGTTAGCAGCGCAAAAGGTTGTAGGTTCAATTCCCAGGGAACACACATACTTGTAAAAAATGTATAGCCTGAATGCACTGTAAGTCGCTTTGGATAAAAGCATCTGCTAAATGCATAAATTATTATTATTAAATTATATAATATTATAATATAATACTTAAGAGATAATTCACTAAAAAATAATTTGCTTACACTCATGTCGTTCCTGTATGACTTAAGATAATTAGAAGATAGAAGATAATTTAAAGTCTTTTGTTTTGCCTTTGGTGCACACAGTTAAAGTAATCAACCCAGGCACGCTGGAAAATGTGCCTGAGAAATATTGCCTGAGCAATCATAATTTGTGTGAAAAGGAATGAAAGTTGTTTTACTGCCTCTAGTGTTTATTGCAGAAAATTGAGATGGACTTAGTTCAGTTTGCTTTAAATTTGATTTGGAGTGTCATATATAAACCAGATTACTTTCATTTAGGCCAAACATGACTTGAATGCTGTGGTGAGTGAGGTCATCACTTCTCTGAAAAGAGCTGCATCAGCTTCAGTTTTTGGCCTGATCCCTGTGCTGTTTTTGTATTCTTATAGCATCCAACCCCTCTAGAAACACAGGAATGCATTAAAATGGGGGAAAGGTTCTTTAACAATCTTATTTTGGTCTTTTCAAATCTGCAGTAAAATATTACATTTTATGAAACTGATTACTAGAAAAAGATCAAATCTTTGTATAGATGTATTTCTCAAAGTACAATGGCCCCAGGAATGAAAGTAGTTGCAATTTTACTTCTATAGTGTTAATTTCAGCTGGAACCTGCAGTGAATGTGTTTGGACTTTTGTAGGTAAGGTACGTTTTTCCAGTGAGCCTATGATGAAAGTAGACACTCATCTTTTGCCATGTCCTTATGCCATTTCAAACCTGTATGACTGTAATTTGAGTAAATTATGACAGAATTTTTGGATGAACTGTTCAAGTTGGTCATTCCATTTTGATGTTAATGAACCTTGAATCCTTCATTTAAATTGTTTAACTTATTAAACCAGTATGCCGGTAAAGTTTAAACTGCTGTATAGTTGCAGTGCCATACATCAATTGTTTTTAATTGTCTTCTTTTTTCTAGCTTGTAATGTAAGAAACCTTATTTTTCCCAATGATTCAGTCTAGATTTTATGGAAATGAAGGCCATTAACAGTCATTTGACCACTTTATGTTCAAAATGTTTTATCTGTTTAGTTTTAGGTTGAAATTAACATAAAAAATGTTGACAGCTGACATTTTTGCATGAGGGATGACTTTTAGAAAATACCAGTAATGATTATAAACTCCTGAATGCCTATTTGTGAAGTGTTGAACTCTGGTTCAAATGCAAATCATTTCTGTATTTTCCATTTAGTTATGCACCAAATAGTGCAATCTTGAATCTTAAATCCGTCACCTTTCTGGGGGTAACAAATACGCCTCACAGGAGAAAAGCTTAAATCGTTGACAATAAAAGATGCATGGGATGTTTATAAGAAAACAATAAGCTGTTCATCAGCTATGCTGGAGGCAAATGTTAAAGGAGGAAGCTTTGTCTTCATTACCACAGGTTTAGTTTCTGTCAAAGGGTTTGGGCGTCTAAATCAGTCATATAGAGGATCATTATAAGCACTGTTTGGAAATAGATCTTTCATTGATTCTACGAAGATAGAGATACTTGTTTATGACATTGAATTCAATTAACAAATAGCTGCATTAAGTCTTGATGCTTTCTGACACAGACTAATGCAAATTTTTGTGTGCATGCTTCACATGGTTCAACATTACTTACTCTTTTCTGTGCTCACCATTTTAATCAGTTTATAATACTAATATTATGCACGCTCTGAAAACAAGTTATCTGTCATAATTTGCTTGTCAAGTAATTTCATCTTGTGTTAAGAATTTGGATATATATTTTTAATATTATTTTCAGTGTTGTGTTAATTATGTATGATGTCATTTGGTTTGCCCATTGCTTTTTTGTTTCTCCTGCTTCCCTTTTATTTCTTCTCTTTTGTCTCACGGTATCCTGTGCTTTTGCAGGCCTACTTCAAACCCTTTAATATCTGTGGACAAACAAATATCAAGTTGCTTTGGCGGGTTGCCTTGGTCACTTGATGGTGTTCAGGCTTTTCAGCCTAATACCACATTGTGACTTTAAATAGAGCTGACCGGCATGACAAATGAGGACCATAACCCTCAACAAACCATTCTGTTGAAGCTCAGCCAATCAGAGTTCAGGGATAATGTTTTCTCTCAGCCCAAAAATACAGCCCAGCATAAAGGAACACAACCCCACTGTGAATCCTGCTTATTACTGTTGCAGCTTAAAGCTTATTGAAATATCCCTGCCAACACGAAAGAACGCTGTAGGAAGATGTTTAGCTAACTCTCCACCATCGTAGTATAGTAATACTGTACATTCAAATCAAGAAGACATGGAAGTGAATATATTAGGGCTCTCAAGGGATTAATTTTAATCAAATTAATATTTATCAATTAATAGCACATCAATTTGGTCTGAGAAATTACCCCCCAAAAGATCAGTCATTATTGTGTTAAATGAGAAAATCAGTGATTAGACATTACAAAAAATAATCTCTATTCAAGACAGAATTTATTACACATGAACTTCTAAGGCTACAATGAGGCCATAGCATTGTTTTCAGAAGCTGCGTCTGAATTGGCACTTATTATTTACATAGACTGTTCAGAGGTGGCATGAATGCATTTACGCTACAATTAGAATAGCATAAATAATGCTGTGAGATTAATTGTTTTTTTTTAATGCTAAACTATTATTGTACATAAAACAAAATACATGAGACAAAATGGAAATATAAGACAATATAAGGCAAAAACCATACAGGGACATTAATTTGTCAGCAACTGCAAGGTGATGTACAGGTCTGATCTAGTTATAACATTTGTAAAAAAAAAAAAAAAAAAAAAAAAAAAACTTTTTTTTTTTATAAAAAAATCAGCTTAAAGCTTATTGAAATATCCCTGCCAACACGAAAGAACGCTGTAGGAAGATGTTTAGCTAACTCTCCACCATCGTAGTATAGTAATACTGTACATTCAAATCAAGAAGACATGGAAGTGAATATATTAGGGCTCTCAAGGGATTAATTTTAATCAAATTAATATTTATCAATTAATAGCACATCAATTTGGTCTGAGAAATTACCCCCCAAAAGATCAGTCATTATTGTGTTAAATGAGAAAATCAGTGATTAGACATTACAAAAAATAATCTCTATTCAAGACAGAATTTATTACACATGAACTTCTAAGGCTACAATGAGGCCATAGCATTGTTTTCAGAAGCTGCGTCTGAATTGGCACTTATTATTTACATAGACTGTTCAGAGGTGGCATGAATGCATTTACGCTACAATTAGAATAGCATAAATAATGCTGTGAGATTAATTGTTTTTTTTTAATGCTAAACTATTATTGTACATAAAACAAAATACATGAGACAAAATGGAAATATAAGACAATATAAGGCAAAAACCATACAGGGACATTAATTTGTCAGCAACTGCAAGGTGATGTACAGGTCTGATCTAGTTATAACATTTGTAAAAAAAAAAAAAAAAAAAAAAAAAAAACTTTTTTTTTTTATAAAAAAAT
>NW_015652163.1:36696-43446 GCF_001515625.1 Sinocyclocheilus rhinocerous
AAAAAAAAAAAAAAAAAAAAATCCTTATCCAATAAACAAGAATGACTGAGGAGTGACTGTAATACCAGACCAATGAAGTTAAATAAAGATGGTCTGTTGGCTTGTATTGGTCTAGCCGTAATAATTCATTCAAAGCATCATTGTAAACCATGTCCACAAATTAAAAAGCTCTTGGAATTAACTTAAATTTTAAAGAAGGTGATTTGCACAATTAGCAAGGCTTTTCTTCTGCAGTGGCCCATAAAATAACTCCTCTGCATATCCATTTCAGTCATTTGCTGTGTATGTTTGTGTGTGTTTGTGGCTGGTCTGCATTGTCCCCTTTCAGCGCTACCTAAGGGATAAAAGAGTGCATCACACACCCCGAGTCTGTTATGAGATATTGATTCACGTGTGATTGTCTACGAGACTTGTGACACTCAGCACTTTGACTGGGATCAGTTTTAGTGTCACATGTCTGATTCCTCATGCACAGCACTTTCCAATGTTCCTGGGCTTGTTTTGAGGAGCCGCAGAGCCCTGTCCTTTGTGAGTGCACTGGATGTCATAAACAATTTCATAATAATTCAATTTCATCCCTGAATTTGGTAGAATAGCGCCGTGAAATTGGCTAGGCTTTGTTTTAGGATGTTTTCTTGCCAGCTCCATTTTTAGTCGTGTAGATTTCCTCTTTTTCAATGAAGCAGTGGTGTCACCATTCTTATTTAGAATACCTCAATGCTTGCTATACATGATTTGCTCTCCCACACTAGTTTGACAGATGTAGTTTGATTAAATCTGTCAAAGTACAGATTTAGATTCTCCCACTCTAGTTTGACTAAACAAGAATAAAGACTGTGCGAGTATCAGAGCTGTCTGAACGGTGCAACTGCAGTGCGGGAAGTCTTTCTCATAGCCCTGAGGGAACGATCCTACAGCCATGACATGATCCCTTATGCCTGAACTCATTTAGGCTGCTTAGAGCAATCTCTTTTTGCTTACCCTCGCTCTCTCCCATTCTGTCTCTCCTCCAAAATGCTGGTTGGGGGCTAATGTGCTCCATGTGCTCTCCATTTAGTTCTCTCTCCCTCACCTTTTCTCTTTTGCTTTCTCCTTATCCTCTTGTGGTTATCGAGGCAGATCTGTCACAGGGACACTGCACCTCAGGACATGGCTTCACACACCGTGACAGCATCCAGCCAACACACTCTCAGCTCAGATGGCAGATTAAAGAGGGGTCACACATGCCCCCACAAACACACACACATTTTGATGTCATACTGAGGTTGATGAATGGTGGAAATGGAGCGAGCGATTTGCACGACTGTGCGGTCAGCGCTCCCACGGTGACTGTCTGAGTACGTTCGAGGGAGCGGTCAGCACGGATGCGGACTGTTAGAGGCCATATGCGTCGTCTTCCTGATCAGATCTGACTGGCATCTGCACGGGTGAACATGTCAGTCTTAGTGCTGCCGCTCTCCCGTTTCAGCCACCTGTCAAATGTTACTGATGGTTTCCCACTGAGCTTCTGACTCCGCACATACTGTAGATGTGAGTCAGAATCATAAATGACTGCTGTGGTGATGAGATCTAATATGCATAATGTACGATTTAATGTACATCAATTTAAAATGTCAGTTAGGTTTTAAAGGGGTCATATGATGCTGCTAAAAAGAACATTATTTTGTGTATTTGGTGTAATGAAATGTGTTTATGCGGTTTAAGGTTCAAAAAACACATTATTTTCCACATACTGTACATTATTGTTTCTCCTCTATGCCCCGCCTTTCTGAAACGCGTCGATTTTTACAAACCTCATTGGTCTGAAAAGCGAGAGTGTCTGCTCCAAACCAAACAGTTGTTTATTGTTTACCATAAGATGATGCCAACCATGAAACAACATACAGAACTACCAAATTTTGCTTTGAATTACCTGAATCAAATACCGATTCCTTACACAGAGGGAGATAGAAATAAACAAGGAGGCTCAGATTATTTGATTTGATTTACAATTCATATTTTTTTAATAAAAAGCATATATAAAATAAAACAACATCAAATAAATCTCAGATATTTGATTTCATTTTTTATATATACAGTGGGTACGGAAAGTATTCAGACCCCCTTAAATTTTTCACTCTTTGTTATATTGCAGCCATTTGCTAAAATCATTTAAGTTAATTTTTTTTCCTCATTAATGTACACACAGCACCCCATATTGACAAACCTCCTCCTACAACACAATGTTTTGGAAAACAGGACAATGATGGAACAAAACACACATTTGGGATCAGACTTTTATTTGGACTCACATAAATAACAATAGTATATATATATATATACTTTTTTGTATATTTAATTTTTTTGGAGGACCAGACCCTTATTGTTAAAAGCATAATCACATTAATAAAAATGTTTAAATAATTTTTTGCACAGTCATTTTTTAAAATCTTTTTATTTATTTATTTTAGTTAGTTAGTAAAATGTGGTTCTTCGAGGCTTAGCCTTTAATAATACCCTTTTTGCAAGTGCACCACTATAGCTGTATTTACCCTGTTATTACAGATACAATCTGATCTTTAATATTCAACATTCTTAATAATAATAATAATAATAATATCTATAAACATATAAAACATTTTCTTACAACATAATTTATATGATATATAGGCTTAAATTTAGAAAAAAAGTCTGCCATTGGGGTAAGAAAAAAAAAAAAACTCCATTCGAGATGCAGTCTCTAAAAACATATTAGGGTCCTAAGCAGTTTTGCTTTTCTCATAAATGTATCTGGTTTTGAGCTTCTGAATTCTGTGCGCACAGATTCCGTGCCAATGACTGGAATATGTTCTCAGTGGCATGAGCTCTCCTTAACTGACCTTGTCCGATTTCTTTAGTGGAATAATTTGGGGATCATCAGCCTAACAGTAATACCGTATTATAAAACCATAAAACTAGATCCCACTGTCTCACTACATTAACACAAAGTAGGCCTGTCCACCTACTCTGCTGCTTTCGTATGTTGACGGGTGAATAGTTTGCCTACAATGAGCCCCGCAAGACCTTCTTACTGGCCCATATGATCTCCTCACCCTCCATGTAGGACACCGTCTTAAATTATACATGTAATATTCTACAACTTTAAGCTCAGAAACACACTTATTCTGTAGGCTCTGTAAATAATTAATAGTGCAACCACAGAAAGTAGCATAATTTTATCTGTCATTCAAGCGCTGTGCGCTGGCTCTATACGACTTACCAATTGATAACATTAAGAGGACAGCAAAAGGGGTAATGATAACGGTGTCACGTTAGGGATGAACTGCACCTTCCGCTCAATTTCTGCTCCATTTAGAATGATCAGAGATTCACAGTATCATCAGTAAAAGCTCATGCTTAGACAGGATTCCTTAGATATGACACAAAATGGAGGCAGTGTGGATGAGATGATTGACAGTAGCAGAGGAACCTTTAGAGAGACACTGGTTCAGAATGAAGTTCATTTGTGTCTGACTAGCTGTCATTTCCTGAGTGACAGAGTGGCGATATATTGAAGTGACTGTGTTTGGCTGTGTGTTAAATGAGTAATTGAGAGAGTGAGTGGAAAGTGTGACAGACAGACAAGTTAAGATTCAATGCAGAGATCTGAAGAATTTCTGTGTGAACGATCAAAGTTTAGATAAGACGGTAGTAATTGTCACATAGAGTGAATGAGGTAAAATAGCACAGTGTCTGATCATTTGCCATTTGAATTTTCCATTCCAAAAATCAATATAATTATACATTTCTAGTTGTTGATGATTACTGGATATGCCAAAAGATATGGGAAACATGTTCTACAGGAAAAGGAATCATTTTAAACAACAGGGTGCCTGAGCAAGACAGCGAATAGTACATTAGTAAAAGAAAATGCTCTGTTTTAAAGCTCACCATTCATGCTTTGAGTCCTGTCATTTCAAAGTCTTGGATGAGTTGTCTTTTGCTCTCTTTCTCCACAGGAAAGCAGTTCACTACATCCTTGGCGGCTGGATCAGTGGTGTTTTTACTGACTGAAATAAAGAAGTTGTGGCCCTCTCGGAAAAGTAGCATGTATGTGTCTGATATCTATCTCGGTGACAGCAAGGAGACCTGGGACATTTTGCTAAAGCGAGAGAGGGAGTGATAGAAATAAATATGAAGAGAGAGTTATTACAGATTAGAGACATAATCTTTTATTTATGGAGACAAATTCCAGCAAACTGCACAGTGAGCTCCTATGGCACATGCCAATGTGCAGGCGTCTGATGAGGACCAGCACCCACCCGACTGGAGATAGATGCTGTCTCACTCCATTTCTCATTCTGAGACAAGTCCCAGGTTTTGAAATATCTCTTTCGCTACTTCTCCTTTATCTTACACATTCTGTAATGCATTTCCTAACCCACTTTCTGTTTGGGGGCTAAAAGTCACAGTGTTATTTATTACCTCAACAAATGCTCTTTAAAGGGTTAGTACAACCAGAAAATTAAACTTGTCATTATTTATTCACCCTTATGTCATTCCAAACCTGTATGACTTTCCTTTGAAAGTCAGTGGGGTTTAAAACAACATTGCCCCACTGACTTTCAAAGGATCATTGCATGGGCACAAAACATTCTTCAAACTTGTGTGACTTTCCTTATATATTATGGAGTGACATTTAGGTGAGTTAATTTTCCTGTGGGGTGAACTATCACTTTAAAACTGAAGAATTAATTTATATAATTCATTTAAATGCCGTGTATCTTATCGATATGAGAACTGATTGTTAACTAAATTTTATTTTGATTGAAGTTTTCTTCTGTAAGAGCATCACATCTTTGTGTTTTTGTGTCTTGCTTTGCGTAGTCAACCGTGGTCCAATGAGAATTCATCATAATTTGCACAAAATGGTGAAATCGTGAGGCGATATATAAGTTAACCATACCTAACTATGGATTGTCATCCATAACCTAATCCATAAACCCAATCATTATTGAAATAGGGGGAAAAATCATAAAAGTTACCGTTGTGCTACTTAATATTACTTATATATTTGGAAACTGTAATAACTTTTTCCATAATTCTTTAATGTATAGTATATGTCTTTACCAGGGCTATCGATTTAACATGTTAATCTAATTAATTAGTTATGGAAAAAAATAACTCATTAAAATTGTACCACAATTAACATACTCACAATATCACACAAGTGCTGTTTTTGTCCCAAATAGCATGAGTCCAAATTTGATATTGATTTTATACAACAGTTCAATAAATAAGAACTTAATATTTTGTTATATATTTTAGACACATTGTCTGTTTTTGCTCAGTTTTGCCAACACAAAAAATGAATTGAATGAATGATTCAATGACTTCTTCAATAAGACATTTACTGCCACCTACTGGCAGTTTTAGTTTCTTATTTAGAGTATCATTATTCATTAAAAATGTCATACTGACATATTAATAAAAATTTGAAAATAAAAAACCCAAATTCATAAAAAAGTAATTAAAGGGGTAGTTCACCCCCCAAAAAATGAAAAGCTACTTTTTGAAATATCTATTTCATGCTTTTCTCTTATAACACAATAATGGCTTTAAATTATCTTTTGTGGGTAATTTCTCAGCCAAATTTGATGTGCAATTAATATGTGATTAATTTGATTAATTAATCACTACATTGTGTAATTAATTAGATTAAAAAATAAGCGATTGACAGCCCTAGTCTTTACTGTCACTTTTGATCAAATTAATGCATCCTTGCAGAATAAAATTATATTTTTTTCAAAACAAATCAACTAACATAAACTAAAAAACTGGCATTTAAAGGGGTCATGAACTGAGAAATCAAAATTCCCTTGATCATTTGATATATAAGAGGTCATTGTGCTATAAAAACATTCTGTAAATTTCAGAACTCAAAACTTTCTCATTAGTCTAAAAACAGCTTACATTTAAGCCATTCTGCCAAAACGACAGCTTGTGGAATGTGCCACTTTATGTCGTAATAGTGTGGTGGCGCCTCCGCAGAAGAAGATCAGCGCCTGCCTCTACATCAATGCCTGTTTAGCCCCGCCCACCGATTCGCACACATAGTAGGTAAATGATAAGAGCGGCAAATGCAGGTCTACGTGGAAACCAAATTATAAACTTTATTTGATGAACTGTATTTTTAATAAACAAATCTACAGTAAAATGAAGTGAACAACTGATCAAGTTCTTACTGATGCGGTCTGGTACTTTATAAACAAGGCACATTTCAACACAGGATTTTCAGAAAGATTGAAACTAAAAGACGATGCTGTCCGACTATATTGGATACGATGTCGCACCACACAAGTGTGAGTAACTGTTTTGATTACGTGATCACTATTGCTTTGTCTGTTATTACAGATTGTTTGATATGTACTGAGTATTTATGCGTTTTTAACCTAAAACACAGTAGTTTCCATCAAGGAAGGATAGAGCGGCAAATGCAGGTCTACGTGGAAACCAAATTATAAACTTTATTTGATGAACTGTATTTTTAATAAACAAATCTACAGTAAAATGAAGTGAACAACTGATCAAGTTCTTACTGATGCGGTCTGGTACTTTATAAACAAGGCACATTTCAACACAGGATTTTCAGAAAGATTGAAACTAAAAGACGATGCTGTCCGACTATATTGGATACGATGTCGCACCACACAAGTGTGAGTAACTGTTTTGATTACGTGATCACTATTGCTTTGTCTGTTATTACAGATTGTTTGATATGTACTGAGTATT
>NW_015652163.1:43603-62304 GCF_001515625.1 Sinocyclocheilus rhinocerous
CCAAATTTGATATTGATTTTATACAACAGTTCAATAAATAAGAACTTAATATTTTGTTATATATTTTAGACACATTGTCTGTTTTTGCTCAGTTTTGCCAACACAAAAAATGAATTGAATGAATGATTCAATGACTTCTTCAATAAGACATTTACTGCCACCTACTGGCAGTTTTAGTTTCTTATTTAGAGTATCATTATTCATTAAAAATGTCATACTGACATATTAATAAAAATTTGAAAATAAAAAACCCAAATTCATAAAAAAGTAATTAAAGGGGTAGTTCACCCCCCAAAAAATGAAAAGCTACTTTTTGAAATATCTATTTCATGCTTTTCTCTTATAACACAATAATGGCTTTAAATTATCTTTTGTGGGTAATTTCTCAGCCAAATTTGATGTGCAATTAATATGTGATTAATTTGATTAATTAATCAAATTAACCAAAGTTTTTAACCTAAAACACAGTAGTTTCCATCAAGGAAGGATGTAGGCTGTCAAACATACACAATTGTTAGCTAATCATAGCAGTGGGTGTTTACTTCAGACTCTACAATAGCCTGTTACTTCTAAATTGATGTTTTTTGATGTAAAAAAATGTCTTGATAACATTATAAGTGGACATCCGAGTACAAAATAATAATAAAAAAAAAATCAGTTCATGACCCCTTTAACAGGTAAAAATGCATGCGCTTTTTATGGTGTATATGGACAATGAAACAACAATAAGAAAAACACACAAGTGTGAGTAACTGTTTTGATTACGTGATCACTATTGCTTTGTCTGTTATTACAGATTGTTTGATATGTACTGAGTATTTATGCGTTTTTAACCTAAAACACAGTAGTTTCCATCAAGGAAGGATGTAGGCTGTCAAACATACACAAGTGTTAGCTAATCATAGCAGTGGGCGTTTACTTCAGACTCTGCAATAGCCTGTTACTTCTAAATTGATGTTTTTTGATGTAAAAAAATGTCTTGATAACATTATAAGTGGACATCCGAGTACAAAATAATAATAAAAAAAAAATCAGTTCATGACCCCTTTAATAGGTAAAAATGCATGCGCTTTTTATGGTGTATATGGACAATGAAACAACAATAAGAAAAACACTTTAAAATATAATCTATGAAAGTTGCACAGTTTCATATGTTCCTAGTTGTACATACAATTTTGCTGTCTGGTACAAATTATTATGAATTATAGGAGAAACTGTGTTGAGTTTCAGGTCACTTTTAGTATGGATGCACCTGTGCTCTGACCTTTCACTGTGTGTAAGTGCCACGTAATATTAGTTATTATCAAAGAAAATGGTTACGTTCTACTTGTAACAATGTAAAACTACAGCTTTTGTCTCTCTATGAGGACTGATTTATGTTTTCTATCTTTCTTTTGCTTAACTTTTGGTAACTTCCCTGAGCTGTTTAAACTTTTCTCACCCTCATTAGTGTTGGACACCCTCAGGCGTCCAGTTCCAAACAATTATTAACCTTTAAGGAGAGGCAGGCGCTCAGACGGAGGTGCAGCGCTCGGATACCTGAATCAAATTATTTTGGGGTTACTGAGAGGGTGATATACGGCCCTGTATGCAGTCAGCAGCCTGCCATTTATTGGTCCCCCATGACATGAGTTAGAAAAGTGTGGGTGGAGTGCGTTAAAACACATTATTGCACATTTATTTTCACCATCTGATGATACATGCATAGACAATCAAGAGTGTCCAACATGTTTCTTGCATAACCCTCTTCAAAGTCCACTGTGTGTGTATGATGTGTCCATTACATGTGTACCTTTGATCTCAGCAGGATATTTGGGTGCGCGCAAAGCAGTATATGATGAAAACACCTTATCTTACTACTTCTGCGACATCAAACATGACTGCCTTTGGTCTGTATGTGCTTTAATGTGGTATATTTTAGTGACACTTCAAGCTGTACTCTCTTCTGGGGTGTTTTATAAATATTTTCTTATTTTCCACGCATCTTGGACAGTAATCCTTTTGCGACAAGATACTTGGCTAAACACTGTCGAATGTATCTCTGCTGCGGCAACAACCGCTCAATAAGGCCTCAATCGGAGAGATGAACCTGTCTGTCACAATATACCAGACAGTGATGGATAGACAGCTTTAAGCAGGTTGTAGAAAGTTGTTTGAGTTTGTCAGATATTTCGGCCTTGCCTCAGCCGGCCTTGCCTTTTGCAGTTTGCTCAGTTAGTCTGCGTATGTGTGTGCGTGTGTGTGTTTGTTTTTCTTGTGATGGAGTGTACGACCAGGGGCCACGGAGTGATGGATGGTGGAAGAGGACGACAGATCTCTCAGATGGCCGGCCTTTGGCGGTAATGGTGGTGAAATGCGATACCAGGGCAGAGCAGGAAATGGGGGAATAAGCAGGCTCCAGCCTTAATGCTGACAGAATCAAATGTGCAGCGCTTTCTCTGAACTCCTCCAAAGGCGTTTTCTGCAGGGTTTCGACTGAATAGTCTAGCGTTACCTGTTGTGTAATCTATATATTTTAGCTGGCGGCACGGCCACCCACCTTTTACCACTTCGGCTGTGTGTGGATATTGGTATTTGTTTTGGACGGCCACCACAAACACCAGATGTTTGGTGACCCCTCCCCCTGACCTTTATCCAAGCCTGTGATTAGCTGAAGCAGAGGAGATGTTATAAATATGTATGAGGCCAAAACCACTGTGGATTTGCATAATACCATATCAGCCTGAAATTTTGGCTTGTTACATAATCGTTAAACAAGTTTAAAAAAGGGAACAAAATCACCCAACTAATGAATCTGAATGTGATGAGTTTGAAGGCATATCTGTGTGTGAGTGCTGTTAGTGAAGGGCATTGTCTGTTTATCATGCTCTCTATGGCCACAGGTGGCCTTCCTGGGGTGGCAGATGGGAATGTGGAGTGGAAGGATAGATGAAAAAAGTTTTTCTGTGTGAATTGTTGGTGGTAATCTCTATACAGATGGCTGCAGTTTGTAAAAGAGAGAGAGAGAGACACTAGTGGCGTGTTGTGTAACTGTGTGTGTGTACATAAGCAAACACTTATGAAGGATTAATGAATGCATTAGTCTCTTTGCCAGACAGACAGCGAGCATGAAAAACATCCATATGTGTTTGTGTGTGTAGTGTAAAGCTCATCTCATGAAAACCACACTAAATGGGAGCAATAAGTTCATGAGATGAGTTGATAAGTGCTTTGAGTACCTGCAATGTTCAGCTCCCTGTGCTGCGTGTGTGTGAGAGAAGATAAACAAGATAAATGACACATGAGAATCTGCCTTTACTGGAGCCTTGTAATGGTGAATGACAAAATCAATCATCATTGCTCATGTTTCATGCACGTTTGGTTTGATTGAATGCACTTGCAGAACAACAGCACATCTTATAGTAGCATAATATACATATCATTTCAAAAAGATAATAGGATGAGGTTTTCCTGATCTTTTGAGATTTATTAATGGTTTGTTGTGATATTGTTACTTTCTGAACAGAAAACTTTGCCAATAATAATAAAATAAAAACCGTTTATGGAGATACTACTGTTTAAATTTTTTTTTTAATGCTTAGTCTCATGCTCACCATAGGTGCTTTTATTTGATCGAAAATACATATTATTGTGAAATATTATTGCAATTTAATATTTGAAACTATTTTAATATATGTTATAATGTAATTTATTCCTGTGTTGAGAAAGCTTAGTTTTCAGCTTTTCAGTGTCGTGATCCTTCAGAAATCACTCTTAATATGCTGATGTGGTGCTCTTATTAATATCAATGTTGAAAACTATTTATTTTAAACAGAAATATTTTGTAATATTGTAAACATATTTACTGTCTATTTAATGGATCCTTGCTGAATATAAGTAAGTATAATCCCAAGTTTTAAATGGTTGTATATGTACGTAATCTATTATAAAATTAGTTTATATATATTTATACTATATGTGTTGTGTGTTTTGCCTGTTAAAAGGATAACAAACGTTTGTGATGGTGTCTATGGGCAAAAAAGGGAAAGCAAGTTTAATTTTCACAGATACAAATATAATTTATTATTTTCATGTAAGGTTATTAGTAATATTATTTATTGACAAGTAGTATATTCTTGCTTTAAGCATAAACTTTATGTTAATAAAGTAAATTATTAAATCATAAATTATTTATATTGTATTGCCTTGTAGTGCTTATAGTGAAGATCTCTGTTCATTTATGACTCCCTGACAAGTCCATTTGTAATACATCTCCAGTCTCCCACTTCCTCTCTAGTGTGTCAGTCATAAGGCAGGAGGGGTCCGTTAAATTGCATGGAAAAACAGTGAATGGCAGCAACTCTCTCAGACCCAAATCATGCTTTCACGTTCAAAGCAGAGCTGCATATAACTGTTTGTAAACTGTGGGATACAAAAGAAGGGCATTTTCGTACATGGAGACATAGACACTCATGTGCCCCACACTGACTGTAGTGCTTCTCTGTGATAGTGTCTCTCTGCAGGGCCAGGGCTGTCACAGTGTCACACTGCTTGATGATGCCATGCCCTTTCACTGCAGCTCTTTCAGTCAGATGCAATAGTTCACATCTTAAATCTTCCCAGCGTAACCGGTTTGCAGTTTAAATGCTCCTGGGTTAGGTTAGCCTGTAGTGAAAAGAGAGGGATTTGTTGGCAGCCTTGTATGATGAGCAACTTAATCTCTCATGTTAACAAAAGTAGCAAAACATGTACACACACACACACACACACACACATTCAAAGCCCTACAGAGGGGTGGTATCATCCCATGCTGTCAAGTATAGAAACACATTAGCATAGATTAGTCAGTCACAAGCTGACAAGCTCTGGGGAAAATAAACAATCAAAGCTAATTAATAATTTGTGCAGCAGGTGTGAGTTCAGGTTTATTATGATTTAATACTTTAGGTATGAATGTGCAGTATTTAGATACTTGAACCATTCTTAAAAGATATGAATGTCATTTGAATTGATCAATCTTTACAGATTCAGGGACTCCCACAGCTAGATTCCCTTGCTCTACATTGTTATAACTTTCATTAAAGGAGATATATTATGCCCCTTTTTACAATATGTAATATAAGTCTCTGGTGTCCCCAGAATGTGTCTGTGAAATGTTTAGCTCCAAATACCCCACAGATCATTTATTATATTATTTTGAAAATGCCTATTTTGAGTGGAAGCAGAAACACGCTGTTTTTCATGCCTGTCTCTTTAAATTCAAATGAGCTGCTGCTCCCCGCCCCCTTTTCCAGAATAGAGCTGCGCCATTACAGCTCGTACCTGCTAAAAAACATCTGTTTTGGTTCTGAATATCATGTTTATCGCGCTGGAATTATGCGTTTTAAACCATATGAGTTAAAACTTCTGATATAGGGTTTTCTGAGAGCACACATCCGAAGCACACGTACAGAAAGCGGCTGTCACAGCATGTGAGTACTAAACTAAGTTCTCATTCACACACAAGTTTACGTTAAAAACACACGTTACAAAAAACAGTCGGTTATGTCTGTGAAGGTAAACAGCTTGGAAATAAATAATTCTATATATTTATAATTATAATTTATTACATAATTTATCATTTATACAAAAAAAGACATTTTGCATAAAGACATAGTAATTAAATTCAAATTGACACAAAGCAGTGTTAATGAAGATAAATGGACAAAGTATTTCTGAAAACAAAAGCTCAACCCCTTTTTACCAATTTTACTTGGTTTAATATTTTGTCTAATTTTATTACATTCATACAAATGTTTGTGGATTAAATGTTATTTTCTAGGCCACTGTACCATACTGTAGCTGTCTCCAGAATCAGCCCACTTTGTGTTTCGCCTGAGCCCTCTAGAAAGCTGCTGTTAACTCTAATAATTTTGTGATCACATCAGTCCCCTTATAATCTTTGATAATGAATTTTTCTTCATGTTTACTGAAAACAGCTTCTGGATGAAACTATTTTGTCATTTCAGTCCGAATCCTCATCTTTAGTTATTACAGATTATTACATTAATACCTCATCCTTGTCAGTGGTAGGGTTACAGCCCTACAAATGCATTCCTGATATACATCCACGGACAAACATTTGATATTTTGATTACATTGGTTTAGATTAGCCCCTTCACTATAAACCTTATGCAACTCTCTAATGGCCATAATTGATAATCATTGCCGTGCACAAGTGGTGCTTGACTTACAAATGCGACAAAGAGACAATTGATGAAAGAGAAAAGGAAACATTTCTGATGAGTCTCTTGTCTCCAGTCGTCCTTGAACACTGTATTCCTCCCAGCAGAGTGGGGAAATTGCAAAAGAAAGAACAAAAACCTACACAATGTTTTTGGCTTCAACAGGAATTTATAATTTTTTAGGAATTTTATATTTGTTATTTTTTCTATGGCTATCAATTGATTATAGTAATTGATATGACGATTAAATTATATATGTTGATAAAGCGCCCAAATTATGATATTTCACAAATATTACACTATTGTGGCAGGGTGACATATAAAAAGTGAGTTAAGATATCAATAAATTGTTTATTTCTATCTGATTCCACATAAGCCTATGACTTGCATAGTCATCATAGAGTTTACATACAGATCAGGCAGCATGATTAATTGCAATATTACTCTTTAGTTTATTTAGATTTATTTTATTATTTTTGTGTTTATTATATTATACAATATTATTGTATTAAATTACATTTGAAAGTTTTATATATGCATATAATAGCGCTAGACAGTTAGGCTTTTTGTTAGATTTTGTTTGTTTTCTTCATTTTAAATTGACACATCTACATTTTTCATGAGGCAAATGCTTATGCTTTTGCTGGGGCTGTTTATAGTGCTGTAGTTTATAGTGCTGTTGCCTTGTTTTACTGTCTGCCTACGTTTAAGCCGAGAATCACAGGGAACATTAAATAGATAGCTCTTTTTAATACAATCACAAGCACACTAGTATTTTTTTGAGCAGCAAAGGTTGGATACTAAAACCAGACTGGTTGCCTCAGCTTCATTGTTTACTCTCAACCTCTCCTTTGCATGCTGTAAGGAAGAGATTCCCATCGACTGGCCTTTGACCTCGCATTGCCCTGTTCTATTATGAGTGCCTGGGGAGAGGTCATGGGTCAGGAGCCGCCGGTTATTAGCAGATGTAGCACGCAAGAGAAATGTCAGTCACAGCTCTTTCTAGAAAAGACTCCACGGCGTGCATGACAGGAATGGCAGGTTCTGTCTGTCTCTGTTGCCCTTTAAACAAATTACAAAGCCGTTATCAGTATGCACTTGTAGTAGAATGAATGTGTGTTATTTACAGTGATGGGTTGACTGAAATCTGATTGAACAAATGCTACAGAAAGGGATCGGCACATGCAGCCAGTGCGATAAGTCTGTACATCCTTTCTTTTAACACACAGCAAAGCTACAGTGTGCTGGAACCGCCACTTTGGCTTGATTAGCTTCTTACCTAAAGCCCTCACTACTGATATCTCAGTCTCTGGTTTTACACTTATCATAGGTATCACTGTTATCTAATTCCAGCCTTATCTTCCTCAGCGGAGCATGTCAGGGTGCCAGGGAGGTGGGCACATGTTCACAGGGCCATGCGGAACGTCATGTAAATCTAGGCTAAGAGGCTTAGTGCCTGTTCCCTCTCTCGGTTTCCATGGTGTTCCCCACAGATAGGTGCCATCATGGCTGGCCAAATGCCAAGCATCCTTTTCCACTCTTCCTTTATCTCATTCTTTCTCCCTTCCTCCCAGTCTATATAGTTTCATCAGGCTTGTTTGGTGAGGGTCTTTCTTGTGCAGCGCCAAGAGAGTGTAAGTAGGGCATCTAATCATCCCTGATCAGCTTAGTCCCACAACACCAAGAATGAAAACATGAGATTTCACTACATCTCACTACTAACATTTTCTGCCCTCAGTTGTGCATGTTGCTTTCCAGAACACAGCGACTGATGAATCATAATGATGTCGCGTGCAGCATGTAAATCTCTCAGTGGCGCTGTGGCACAGAGTAGGCAAGATCTCATTTGCATTTTGGTGGGCCATTTCTGAGTTCATACAGTTTCAGTAGTAGCTGACCTCTATGGAGGGTCAGTGCATACTATGATGAGGATAATTAAACTCGCTCCCACAGTCTTTGTCTCTCTTTCTCTTAGCTGAATCTCTTAGTTTGCTCTCACTTTTCCTCTGTTCTCAATTTTCAGTTCATTTCTTTTTAGTTTGATTCAGTCTGATTCTGATTAAATCTGACTTGAGGCAATCCAGTTCGATTCAATAAATGTATCTTGTGTATTTTTTAAACTTTATTTATTTATTTAAAAAATGTTTTCAGTTTAGTTGACTCAACTGAATGTGGGTTGAACATATTTTGTTCATCTGTATATTTGATTTTTTTTTGTTATTTACTATCATTATTATTTTAAATAATAATAAATACATAATAATAAAATATAATAATAATACTATAATGTAATAAAAATAATACATAACTGTTTAGTTGAGTTCAGTTTGATTAAATTCAGTTAAATTCAGTTAAATTCATGTTTTGTTCAGTAAGTGGGGGTCAGTAATTTTTTTTTAAATATTTCTATTCAGCAACGACACATTAAATTTATCAAAAGTGACAGTAAAAACTTTTACATTGTTGCAAAAATTTTTTTTATTTCAAATGCATGCTTTTTTCTTTTTTTTCTAAAAAAGTGCATCATTTTTTTGTAAACAAAAATATTCAGCAACACTACTGTTTCCAACAGTGATGATAATACTTAAAGGGGTCATATGATGCTATTTTAAAGATCATTATTGACCCCTTTAATGTTCCTTGAGCAGCAAATCGGCAAATTGAAATGATTTCTGAAAGATCATGTGACACTGAATGCTGGAATAATGGCTGCTGAAAATTCAGCTTTTCTATAACAAGAATGAATTTTAAAATTACATTAAAATTAAAATTAGTTTTTAAATTTTAAACTACCAAACTGTTTGTAATAGTATTTGAGTTTTTTCTTTATTTTTGGTATCATTTGCATCAAATGCACATGCAGCCTTGGTGAAAATAAGATACTTTTCAAGGACATAAAAAAAAACTTACCTAACCCAAACTTTTGAATGGTTATTTGTTAATAATATTATGCTGTCATATGGCATTATTCTTGTTGAATTCCAACATTACAGAAGTTGTTTGTGTATATCTGGAGAGCGTTTCCGTAAGCTCTTGGGCAGTGCAGGGTTTTGATACATTTTAAGGCTCTGTGCTGTTTTTGCTGATATTCATCACATCCTGTCCCACACTCTGCTGGAAACCACAGCCCACAAATCTCCCAGCATTCACAGCGGTCAGCAGGGGGAACATGCCCAAATGTAGAGATTCATTGAGCATAAACCACTTTCGTGTCACTGCATTAAGTTTGGACTGGTCAGGTGAGCAAGCGAGAATTAGTATGTTCACTTCAGCATACTAATGCCCTCTACATAATTTTGTAATTTTCTTGTGAAAGGTGTAAATGTGTACTTGACCCTGGACATGCATTGTAGGCCCATCTCAGCATATTATACATTTTTAAACGGGCACTCATAGGCTTATTTTTGGCTCATTGTTCCTGGTGATGTAGCATCATCTACACAATGTTTAATGCAAATAAACTAAATAAGATATTTGCATTTGCTGTCCATATCGTCCTCCTCAACCCTGTTAAGTCCTTGAAAGTTATGCCCAACAGAACTGGAAATTTGCATTTCTATATCAGCCTGTTCTCCATGTGCGTCATTTCTGCTACCATCTATTCGTCCTGCGTTTGACCTCATAGAGACTCACCAATCAACACTAGTCATTTTCATGCATCTAGCTTGTCCATAGGTGGTTATTAAACTAAAATGCTGTCAGGGAGAGGCAGCGTGATTTATATTACTACTTTCTAGCACCTCATGCTGTAATTATTGGCTATGCTGACAGCAATACCTTCATGTGGCTTTCAAATTTCTGAGTATAAATTCCAAAACCAAAAAAACAAACAAACCTCAAGTCCCAGGAGGGCAAACAGCATGCTGCTTTTATTCATGTATCTGGTGAACTTAGAATTGTGAGCAATGGCGAATTTAACTCAAAAAGGTCTTTGTATTTTATAAATGAACTTGAAACCACACTGTGGAAAGATGCTTGGCCAGTACTGAGTGCTTTATTCAGAGGTGAGCTCTGTCAAATCCTTTGATGGGAGGGTACATTCGTTCTCAGAAAGCTAAAGCTGTGCCTTTTCCCCAAATAGTGAGAAATTAAGAAGGATGTGGACTAATTTTCTTCCTTACATTGTTTGATTATGGTTAATTATACCATGCCAGACTGTGAGACCCAATCTTATTTGAGTTTTCATCTAAATAAATTAAGCTATAAGCGATGTTCTTGTACAACAAACTGACAGATGCTTACTAGGCTGAATATGACATTAAACTCAATTGATCTGCTACTACCACAGCTTCCTGCTTTCCATATAATTCCATTTTGTGAAAATACTCTGATTGGCTGACCATAGACTGCAGTTTTTATTGGCATTTTACAGAAATGTCCAGCTGTTACAGAGATCTTTTTAATGAATATGTCATATGTCAAAATTATCAAATTGCAAAGGCTGTGATTTAATCAGGGATGCCCAATAGGTCGATCACAATCTACCATTCGATCGCAAAGGCAATGCTGGTAGATCGCACATCTTTTAAATATGCTTGAGGAGAGTCTAAAGGGTGTTTTGTTCAGAGTTATACAAGCTCGCGAATCATCTCATTATAACATACAGTGTACACACGATGTAAATAATAGAGTGATTGTGCAGTGTAGAGAGAGTCATTGATTATAATGGAACCTTGTGAGATCGCCAGAAACAATTAAAAGGAGTGATGGCTGTCGGTGCCGATAACCTTTTGGGCAGTGTGCCGGCATATAGACTAGCGCTTCACGCCTTCACTGACATAATCTATTGTTCTGTGGGTGTTTTCATTGTAATGTTAAAATTGAACAATATTATAATTGAACATTAATGTTTTTATTTATTTTTAGATTAAGCTTTTTTGTGGCTTTTTTGTGGCTTTTTTGGGTTTTAGTTGGTAGATATCATTGAGTTTGTCATTTGAAAAATCGATTCACACACAAAAAAGTGTGGGCACCCCCTGCACTAGATATATCAGAGAGAAACATGGCAATGTGTTTATTTATATGCAAGCAGCTCATGATCCAGTGATTTCAGTGTCTCAGATTGACACAGTAAATGCTGCTCCACATGAGCTCTATCTGCCCTGGATTTGGGTCACTTATAAATGTGCATTTGGGAACACAACATGCACCAACCATCTTTCCAAACTTGTAATGACAAGCACTTATAAACCGGATGCTGTCAACAGAAGAGAAGCTTTAAGGGTTCCCTGTAGTTTTCCACCAAAATAAAATAAAAATTAAGAAATTAAGACAGCCATATTTTGTTAATTTATTTATTTACTGTTTTTGATAATAATATTAGTTAGTCATATTGACACTGCATATAGATCTCATTTTTTTTGTTTTAAATTGCAATCACAATTTTTAGCAAAAAAAAAAGAGTCACATTTAGATCACCTAATTCAGTGATATATGAGTGGTAAATGGTAGTTTATTTATTTTTCTAGACTTGAATAGTTTGCCTAAAATTACTAGGACACTTTTCATGTTACACCTGTGGGTGTAGAATTAGGAGAAAATGAAATATTTTCAAAGTGAACCATCTTCCTCCAGACATTGTGACCACAGTTTCTGGAGGGAAAATAGGACACAGTAAATTTATAATAATCTCTGCAAGGCCAGGCGCTCTCAGACAGAGGTAGCCGCAGGGTGTTTTATTATGTGCTTATGTGTGTGTGTTTATATGAAGGAGATACAAGATGTTGTGTCCTTCTACAAGTATGCTTCAATGGCTGTGTGTTTAGTAAGTGTGCTAGTGTGTAGCTAGAGTGTTTGACAGTGCCCCTCCCAATTAGATCCACACTGAATCATTCATAAATGTTGCAGCACATCACTCCAGGCATACCCCCCCTTCTCTCTCTCTCTCTCTTTCTCTCTCTCTCTCTGTCTCTCTGTCAGCCCAGGGAGAGGAACTGAGGGCTGAAGATGCATCCTGGCCTGTTAGTGTCTCACACCTATTAAAGTATTCATATCATCCTCTGTACAGCAGCAGCTTCCTTCAGAACCACCTCCGACCAGTCACAGGGCCTCACAAACCCACAGTAGCCAATTAGTGTTCATATAACTCTAGCGGTGATTTTGACCAATAGGCCAGCTACATCTTGTTCACTGCAACCAATCAGAGGTGTCTGCTCAGCATGGCAACTAATCATACTGCCTGTGTAATACATGCAGTAACCATGGGATCCATATGCCAGTCAGCAACATGCGCAAGAGGTGTCGAAAAAAGGGTTATGGGAATGACAGGCGGCAGAGTGAGGAGGGTGGGCGGCAGCCATGCAGTGTGGGAACGAGTGGGAAACATTGTGAATCCTTACCCCAAATATGCTTTTTTTTCCCCATGGGCTATTGTGACTCTCATAAATCATCTGTCAAGAGGATTTTCAGATTTATAGTCTAGTATCTAAATTTAACAATATATATTTTTTATCAGTTTATGATCTGCTCCTTCATTTTTATGCACTGAGTGAAAAGGAGTCTCTGCTTTCAAAAGATATAATTATGTTGTTTAGATATAATCATTTAAATGATGGCTGTCTTAATATTTTTTTTTTTAGACCTCTAAAAATTCCAAACTTTTTATAGACTTTTTTTTATGGATTCAAGATTTATTCAAACATAAAAGGATCGAAAGAATGTTCTTTCATTCAAAATAATGTTTTATAGTAAAATACAGTAAAAACTGATATATTGTAAAATATGATTACAAGAAACATGTAGCGCAATGTTGTTCTGCCGGTACACCAAAATCATCCCCGCCACGGCTGCAGCTTCTCAATGACAACATAACGCTGCTCGCATCATTCACAGTCGGGTTATTAGCATGTGATTCAAGATTGCCCATTCATAAAGACACTTGCTTAATTCCTGAATGAATCAGCCGTTTAAACGAATCAATTGAATGAATGATTCAGTAATAAAATCAGTGACTTGCCGCTACCTGCTGGCGGTTTCAGTTTCATTTTTAGGTATACTTTTAGTTATTTAAATCATTTAATATTTCTGTATTAAAATTTTTATATTTAAAACATTAATCTCCACATGAATTTATGAATTTAATTGCACTCATGCCACCTCTGAGCCTCATTAAACGTCTGAAAATGTACCTCAAGACACTTTTGTGTTCTTCTGTGCACCCTCTGTAGTACAAATTAATTTTATATTAATACTAATTTCATATGATTGGTAACTTTTATTTGTCTTATTCTACTTATTATATTGTTTTAAATAGAAATTTTCAATCAAATGTCACCTTGTATGAGGAAGGCTAATTTTTTATCAGAATTTTTTTATTATTGATCCGAAGGTGCTCCTAAATTTTTTTAATTAGGAGAACAAGCGCTCCTAAAAAGAAAAGTAAGCATAGAGCCATGTGTATCAGTATATTAGATCCTGCATGAGGTCTTAAAGAGACAGCAGCCTAAATAAACCTGCTGCTGTCTTTCATTATACAGTGAAGAATATCCAGTGTTATTTTACAGTTGAATAGATTATAGTTAGACCTAACTGAAAACATTTCTTGTTATTGTTTTTTTTTGTGCTATTGATTGTCATTAATTTATTTGTTCTTTTTTTATTATTTACTATTTACTTGTCTTTTTTAGTTAAATTCAATTCTGAGTGCACATGATTCTTGGGTGGGGAGGGGAGGGGGCGTGGTCCATGAGAAATAGTCCTGCCACCACAGCTGGAAAAAATCCTATAGGAAACACTGCATACATTTAATAAAATTAGAAAAATGCATTTACAAATGTAAAAAGAAAATGCCCCCGAAATCACTTTGAGTCAAATGTCAGCTCGTATTAGGAAGGCTAATTATTGATCAGAATTTTTTATTATTGATTAGAAGGTGCTCCTAGTTTTTTTTAATTAGGAGGTCAAGTGCTCCTGATTACAAGAAGAAAAACACTGCTCTTAAACTGGGTGTGTGACGGGTATGGCTGTGAAATGGGGTTTGGCCGAGGAAAAAATCAGTCAAAATATTTTTTTTTTGCTTTAAGCCCTGAAATATATATAATTTTTGTAATGCTTTTATTTCTTTTAGCTAAATAATGAGCTTTGCACATTGAACGACTTTCCTGAGGTAAATGCAATGCAAGCTACTTTATTGACTTCCTTGCACAGTTGAAACACTGCTTGTGTGATTAGATGAGACGTGATCATTTTGGCCAGTAGCACATCCCGTTTGTGTTTTTCGTGATGTAATTTTGTAGTAAATAGGAGCTATGACTGGAGTAGAGACATTATGTAGTGCTCTTGTCTGAATTGACAGCTATGTATATGATTTCAGACAATTTTTTTTTCTTCCAAAATGGGCCCTTACAACTTACAATTCATTTTGATAGAGTGTGTCACATTTTTAGCACATACTCATATTTTTACTGCCACATATTTGAAAAATCATATACAGGTTCAGTCCAATAAATCTGTACAAACCCCATTACAATAATAAAAATATGCCATTTGAAGAGAATTGAAAGGCAATTTTCTTTCTCAATGCCGAACATATCAGTGCCCACAGTCTTGCGACACAAAAGGACGTCTGTGCTAATGGTGACATCTGACATGATGTTTTAATGAGCTCTTAGCCTGAGAACGATGCCTTTTTCATCTGGTCTTGCCCCTTCAGGTGACATTCGCCTCAGGAGGTCATGTATTGGTAAGTTATATTAGACTGCAGAGAAACAGAAGGCACACTTTAATTGTGCTGAAAATCAATGGCATTAGATGGAAATTTTAATAAGTCTAATATTCGCCATGCTTTCTGAGTACAGTTATTTTTTACATGTTATGTTTGTTGGTTGCATCTTCATTTTGTGACTATTTATGACCGAGCTCTTGGCATTGAGTTATAGCAGGATTCATAAGGTGCCACAGAAATCGATCTCTACACAAAACTCCCTCTATTATTGCACCGGCTCAACAAAGCAGAAGATAACACGTCCTGCATCCACTGAGATATTTAATTAGACCCTGAAGAATCCAGGCTGGTGTTTTCGTGTCCTATTTTGTTCTCTTCTTCTGCTTACCTCAAATATTGGTCATATTCTCTTTCTCTCTCATTAGGCAGGTGCTTAGTTTACTTCCCATCTTTCCCAGGTTTGTTTGTGTTCACATCTCTTCAGCTATCCTTTAATCACTAGTGACAGCTTAAAGGTTGTGTGTAGAATCTTTTTGCTGTGATGTTTTCTCTGAAGCTGCTGCTGTTGGTATTCATTGATTTTCTTGGGTATTCACGCAACTTTTGTACATTTTGTTTAAAAGAAGCCTGCAACTCAGCCTTTATTAGACTGTAGAAAATGGCCCCTCAAACGCATGATCAAAGTAAAGGTGGAATAAGTGATGGCCATCATTATAATCAAAGACTCGCGGCACAGAATTCTATTTTATAGCGTGCAAATTTCCTTCAAGCTGAAAATTACGACTAGATATCTTCCATATCTTTTTTCTTTTATAACTCTATAATCCAACAGCTCGTGTACCTCATTTTCCAGGAGTGCTTATCTAAATCATGTGTGTCAATCAGACTTTTTCATCATTGTCCTTTTTTCAAGTGATTGCAAGAGGTTAACATTCCTATTTCAATATTCTTTCAGAAAAATAATATTAATGGAGTCGCATAAGCGCAATTTTAATGTGATATAATATTGATAGGTAGTTACTTTAATTTACACCCTCCTAAATTGATTTTTCTGATTTTGTTACTGAAGAGAATACTGACAATGTTTAATCACGTTAAAATGTACAGTTATAATAAGCTATTGTTTGTAAGTTTGGGATCAAGAAGGTGTATAGATTATTTTTTAAAGAAAAATGCTTTTAAGCATGGGTGTATTAAATTGATCAAAAGTGACAGTTAAGACATTTTGTAATATTGTAAAAGGTCAATTAAATGATGTTCTTTTGAATCTTACTATTCTTTCAAAAAAACGCACAACTATTTTTATCATTCATAATAAGAAATATTTCTTAGGGACATATTTAATTTCGATTTACCTTTTTTTTTTTTTTTTAATCATCCATCAAGAACTTGAAAATGTATTGGAGGTATCAGCAAAGTGAGGGTGTGTCTGTATGATTCATTCTTTCTTTCACTTTTTCACATATACTGTTGATGTTCATGGAATTAGTTTTAAGCCATACATACTTTCATCTTTTAATCTCTAGCTAATTATGGCAGCTTCAGCCTTTATCAGACTTAATAGGTACGTATTCATTAAAACTCTGAATCACACAATAACTTGATGCAAGTGGCGTCCTCTTTATTCCATGCCTTAGATTGTTACTGATATTCACTTCCATTTAATAGCCTTTTGTGTTTCAGTAGTATTGCCTTTTCCATATACACTCAGTTTTGATTAAATTTGATAAATGATTAGAATAAAATAATGACTAATTATGTTTCAGACAATGGCTAGAGGATTGACTAAAATGTGCTGAAATGTGTTGGAACTATTAGGAAAGGAAATCACATAAAATTGTGTGAGGAAACAGTCTTTGATTAAAACAAGTGTGAAATCTCAATCAGTGTTTGCAGCGGTGATGAAATAAAATAAAAGGTTGTAATTTTTTACTTTTTAATTTGATATTGCATTCATTCTATTGCTTCATTTTAAATGTGCGTTGTAGTTTTCCCTTGCATCTTTTTTAAGATTACAATTATTTTGATTAATTCTAGGATGACAAAACAATATTTTTGTGTTTGAAGAGCAGGCTAACTTTCATGGAGTCTGATCTTAGTATTATGGAAATGCTTATTGAAGGAAGTTTTAGCATTCTGCACACTGTTTGCTCAGCAATCTAGATGAATGAGAGAGGAGAGCAGAGGAAATAATGAAAAAAGGGGCCTGTCTCCAAAAGCGGACACCATACAATGAATGTGCAATCAGAAGATGGTCAGTATGAAATGGCATTGTCCTTGCTAGATTGCTCTCATTGGGCAAAGCATAGCAATCAATGTCTATTTCTTTGTACCACACACCACTCTCATGTCTTCCTGGATGAGTCACGCTTTCAGAAAAGAATGACTTAGCAATTGTCAAGTGGCAAGATTACTAATTTTGCTTTTTGTCTGGTTTTGATGGTGGTTTTTACCACGTGCCGTCTGCAGAGCATGTAGGCAGGAACATGATCGATATAGTCCCGCTTCAAGAAAACTCAATGACATAGAGTGAAATATTCATCACAATTTATAGCTGTGACTTATTAATGTCTAGCGTGAGAATACGATCATCCATACCATTGTTTTATGTTTTATGAACTGTTTTATGAAGTTAATATTCCTGCAAAGTCTTTTGTAAAAATTTAGTATGATTTGAGTATTCGGTATATGGCAACCTGCTCACCTGAGAAGTAACAAAAGCCCTGATTGGCTTATTTGATTACAGAAACTCTGCCTTTAAGCATGACACTGGGGACTCTGTCTTTGTCTCCTACAATTGGTGTGGGATCTGGGTGCTAGAGAGGAAATTTGGAATGCATGAGAACTAGAGGGAGCACATTGAAAAGTGTAGAGACCAGAGGGATTGAGGAATGAATTGAAAACGACAGATTGAACTGAAAAGGAATAGGGGAGCCTCTGCTCCGGTTTGGAGAAGCCTGTCCATAACAGTCTAGGGTGGATGCGGGGTATTTCAGATGGGAGAGTTTAGCATGCACAGATGTTCTTGAAAGTTCTGGATGTTGAGTGGGATGGAGAGAGAAAAGGTAGGAGGGGGTCAGATGACAAAGCGAGGGGCCTTCTGTTGCATTAAAGTGCCAAGATTGTACCAGACGCAAGTGTTAGAGGGATAAACAGTTTCCCATGTCCTCTGAAACACCTTTTACTTTATCTACTGCTGTTGCTTGAGGTCTTTGGCCCAGTTCCCTCCTCAATCCCTTTCTTTTTGCCCTCTATATCCCCCTTTTCTCTGTATTTTCCTTTTTTCCATCCCTCCATGAGTGATTTCCACTGCGGGAAATCCTGACCCCCATCCCTCTAATATTTTGGAGGCTGCTGGAAGATTGAGTGTGTGTCTCTTGTTGCCTTTAAGTCATGTCAGAATGCTGGTATTTATGAGATGAGCACACATCAACACCACCACACGACCACATCACCAGTGGGGATTCTCAGGATTTTCTGTGAGCCCCGACATGACAAATTGGTATTGATCATAAACAATAGTGAATGTTGACTGTACGGTTGTTTATTCACATTTCATTTTCACACAGATGAAGATAAACCTCTTCTCTTCTCTTCTCTTCTCTTCTCTTCTCTTCTCTGATCTTTTTTCATCACCTCTTCTTCTCACATCATCTCTTTTCACATCTTGTTGCATTGTTGCATTGTCTCTCTTCTTGCATCTTCATCGCCTCATTTTGTCCTCATGTCTGGCCTCTTTTCTCATCTTATCTCTACATCTATCTCTATAACGTCTTTTTATCCTGCCTTATTTCTTCCCTTCCCTTCCCTTCCCCTTCCCCTTCCCCTTCCCCTTC
>NW_015652163.1:64563-73020 GCF_001515625.1 Sinocyclocheilus rhinocerous
TCCCCTCCCCAAGACCAGTTCAAAGTGTATTAATCACTCTCAAACTGTGAATTTATAAATTTTAGCAAAGAGTGATAAACTTTTTCACAGCTTAAAAACATATATGAAAGAAAACTGAAATGTGTCTCCTCCTTGGGGAGAATAATAACTCATCTGAGAGGACACTCACTAGGAGCTGCCCGATGCTGTTAGAGCTCAGTGTCAGGATCTGTCTGCAGGCTGTGGTGCTGAAACAGCAGGAGGCCTGGAGCTGCCACAGTCCTCCAGTGCTGAAAACAGCGCTGCAATAGGGAACTGTCGTCTTCTGTGGTGCTGAAAGAATGCTGTGGAGCTGTCCACACCCTGGGGTGCTGACCCATTGTGACTTGCCAATTTCTGGGCCACAAAAGAAATGTTTATTATTATTGCTATTATTACTACTACTACTGCTAACAAGAACAACAATAAAACATCTCTTAACTATAAAAAAAACAAATTTCTTTGTTGCCAGTGCAAGTCACAATAATAATAATAATAATAATAATAATAATAATTATTATTATTATTATTATTATCATCATCCTCATCCTCATCATCATCACAATTGTTTTCCAAGTCTATAATATATGGTTTTGCATATATGCATTTAATATATGCATGTACATTAGTTTTTAGTTTCTTTTAATTTAATCTAATCACTAGATTAGTTGTCAGATAACATTATAATGATAGTGCTGTTGTCTATCAGCTAGGGCTTGGAACATTAATGTGATCACTATAATGTGATAACAACGTATAGTGTGCTTGGTAAGTATGCATGGAAGTGTTGTGCAAACGTATTACTGCGAGTACAGGTGCAGCTATGTGCACGTTTATGTGTTTGTATACCCATGGTGGACTGAGCTGAGCTCTAAAAGCCAATTACTGTTTAATTTACCCACTGTCACATGTAGTTTTTTTCTCTTTTCTCTGGGCAGCACTATTTGGAAAATGGCTGCAGGCATATTGATTGAGAATAAGAATAAAATAAGACCCAGAATATTTCAGTTGTGGCCCAGCAGGGAGTGTGGAGAAGGACAGGATGTGATTCAGACTAAAATGAATCCACACGTTGTATATTTATGGCTATAACTTAAAATTTCTCAAGATCATTATAACTTCTCTTTCCTTCCTGTTTTTTTTTCTAGTTCTGACAGTAACTAGATATGGTTTAATTGCCCCAGGTGACATCCCAAGTCAAACATAGCGTCATGCAGTCAGCTCCCAATTGCCCATCCGTCGGTCCCTATAGAATTGTAATAATGCACTCCTTGTACCATACTTCCTTCCATTTCTTCCTCATCAATGACTTTAGTCCCTGTTGTATCTAGAGCTTTAAAAAGGTCGTGCCATGCATTTGTCATTAATGTTCCCCCCAGTGGTCCACTTGTGTCAGAAAAGTGTCAGAAAAAAAAAATCAGAAAGTTGTGAAATGAGACATTTCTGCAGCATAGTTTCAATAAGTCTTTTTCACAGGTTTTAAGTTGTGAAAGTTATGCAATACTGTTCAAAAGTTTGGGGTCATGATTTTTATTTTATATATATGTATAACTTTTTTTTTAAGGAAGTTAATACATTTATTCAGCAAGGATGCATTAAATTACTGTCGAAAAGTGCAGTAAATACATTTGTAATTTAACCAAAAATTGTAATTCAAGTTAATGCCATTCTTTTTAACATCAGTGATAACAAGAAATGTTTCTTGAGCACCAAAGCAGCATATTAGAATGATGTCTGAAGGATCATGTGACACCGAAGACTGGAGTAATGATGCTGAAAATTCAGCTGCCATCACAGAAATAAATTAAAAATTTTAATATATTAAAATGGAAAACAGTTTTAAATTGTGAACTATACTTAAATATTTCAATTGCAAAGCGGTTGTCAAATTGTAATAATATTTGACAGTATTACTGTTTTTGCTGTATTTTTCATTTATACAGTAATAAATACAACCTTGGTTAGTATAAGAGACTTTCAAAAACATCTTACCAACCCCAAACTTATGAACTTTAGTGTATGTTTTTTGATCTCTCAAAATATATGCATATGAAATATCAAAGAAATGTAATTCTATAAGATGACCCTTTTAAATTAAAAATGGTTTTGGCTTATACTTCATATTGCACTTCTTTAAAGGAAAGGTTTATGAAAATCTGTGTAAATCTGATTTTCTCATTCCAAATCCGCTTTGTGCAAACCCTGAATAAGAGATTTAAGTGCAGGAGTTGTAAGTTTCATCTCAAGCCTGAGTCTCACACTGTGGTGTGTCTGTCGCTGATGCTCATGTGCAACTGGATGAGATAGGCACTCTCCACAGTTCATCCAGGAAACAGATATGACGTGAGACTCAGCAGGGCATTTGGAGCAGTGGTTAAAAGGAGAAGGGCATCTCCCATGCCCCACAGAGGCCTGGCGTAATGGCCCATAACTCAGAGTTCTGAGAAGTTTCTCTTCTACTATGAAAAAAAAAACCATGTTGGGCAGAGAAATTCTCTTTAATACAGCCCATTAGTTAGAGCTGGAGGGAGGAGAGAGGAAGGGGGAAAAAACAGAAACCGAGAGCGATTGAAAGAGGCTGAAACACAGCACAGCCCTCTGAGGGGAAACCGTATGGTCTGAAAGTGAACAGTGAGAGCTTCTCAACTCGTGTAGAGAATAGATACTTTTCTAGGATGTGGTCTGAACAGGTTTCTGTTGTGTACTCTGACATGATATCCCACTGTTGTCGCTGCCAGTCATGTCTCCACATTAATTATCCCATCATACTTCAGTAGGGGCCCTGGAGTCCTCAGTCCATGTTCATTTAACATGTCTGTGAAAATAAATATAACTAATTTGGAGTATTTCTGTTGCTGCCTTTCGCTTATGGGTTAATGATGTGATTTTTTTGATGATGATATAATTAACATTTTTGATTTTGAATTTAAATGTATTTTGATATTTATTTAGATGAATTTTTTTATACGTTTATATACATTTTATACATTTATTTTTTAAGAATATACACTACTGTTCAAAAGTCTGTTATGTTCACCAAGGCTGAATTTATATGATCAAAATACAATAAAAACGAATTATTACCATTTAAAATAACTGTTTCTGATTTCAGTATACTGAAAAATATAATTTATTAGGGATGCACCGAATGTTCGGCAACTGAAATTAGCAAAAAAAGCTCTTTCTGTGTTTGGCCGAATAAGCGAAAAGACTGAATAAATTGTACCGAACAATGACGTGACGCAATCAAATAGAGGCGTGCACTAATGCAGCAAACATGTCGGCAGTGTGGAAGCATTCAAAACTGTTTGAGAAAGACAAAAAATCATTACAAGCACCCACAGCGAGAGACTGCTTAGTGTTTCATCGCAAGTCTTCAATGAGAAGAGGTGGTTGATGCTGGTTACTGTGATGATTGAAATTGCAAAAGGGCTTTAAACAATTAGTAAATAAACTGCAGAATATTATGTTTTCTAATACACGCACGAATTGCATGATGTATTCAAACAGCACTGAACGAGCTTGTGGCGCTATCTGCTTGTTAGCCAGGGTTCAAAGTCCAAAGCACGAGGAAAATCTGCGCCGAAACACTGTTACTCGTCAGCTAACATTTTTATGTTCAGTGTAAATATTAAGTAAATATTTTTAAATTGTTTTGTAATTTATTTTTTTCTTTGAAAAGCAAGACAAAACAGTCAAAAGCACATTTTGGCTATTTATATAATTTATGCAGTGGTGAAAAAAATGGCAAAATGGGGGGAAAAAAACGTGAAAAACCGTGTTAGGTATTTGTGTTTCAGTGTTTCATCCAGTGTTTCATTTTGTTCGGCTTCGGCCAATAGTTTTCATTTAGGTGCATCCCTATAATTTATTCTTGTGATGTTACAACTGAAGTTTCAGCAACCATTGCTTCAGACTTTAGTGTCTCATGATTTTTTTGATGTAAGAAAAAAAAACATTTAATTTTTCCCCCAATTGTTTCCTTACTTTATCCAGGACACTCTTTATTTGTCGTTTACCCTTATCATTTTGTCTGCTCTTCGAGTGCAGCCCATTCTCCTTTGTCGACCCAAATCTCTTGTGTGCTGTGTGAGGCACCCTGCATCTCCGTTCAATTTAGAACGCAGTGGTTGACGCGGAGTTGGTTATATGATGTGTGTGTTGCGCCATTGTACATTGTCTGTCTTTATCCCCATGGGATCCTGAGTCGGCCCATGTGGTTCCTCACAGGGGGCTGTGCTTCGAATGTAGCGGGCTGGTGTTGCTATGTAGGTCAGGCAAAGTGTTGTCAACGTGTGCTGTAATCTTTGCGCTACCCTGTTCAATCTAACGCGTGTTTGTGTGAGTCTGATGGTATGCTTTGTCTGCTTCTCTCGAAGATGCTAATGGGTGGCCATGAAACTTCAAATACCCTTGACTGATTCAATAATTTAATAATGATCCCTCGGAAGATTCCTCCTACGCACGGCCCATTTGTTTTCTCATTCCAGAGGTGGAGAGAAAAAATGGCCATTTGGAGAGGCACTGGTCTCAGCCGGCACAGCGCTTAAGCAGTTAGTGCTGATGTAGTAAAGTGAACGTATTAAAGAGAGTAAAAGTTGTTTTAAACACGCTGTGACTGGGTTTTATACAGCACTTCAGAGCTGCTGAGAACACTTTCCATGGTTAATGTCTTACTGGTGCATGAAGAAATGATTGAATGAAGCGAAAAGTTGAAGGAATAGCTTTTGGTTCACATTCTCCTTGCTTATAGGCAGCAGCTGTCAGCCTCACCATTAATAACTGTCTGTTTCACTTTACTCGTTTCAACTTGCATAAGGTTCACAGCAGTTCCTATTAGATTCAAGGATGTTTTGCATAATACAAATACATTCTTTCCTCTTTTTCTTTAGTTAATTCATTCATTGCACGCATACACTATGTATGCATAACAGTGGGATAGTAATCCAGATTCATGATAGCAAATTATTGCTTTTTCATTTTCTTATGCATGCTGACATTTGATCTTATTTCACACGTCCAATTGTGCTTAACGTCCTTTGAGTTACAGTGTTGCTCTGTGAATGCATGTGTGGATCGCTCTCTCAATTGTCGGTACATTCTCATTCTGCAGATGGCAGTGGTCCAGTCCCTCCTCTTTTTCCACTGGGATGAATGGCCTGCAGCTACCGCTCTTAATTAATGATGTGTGAGCCTGAACTACCTGTTCTTGTCTCTCCTGCAGGATCCTAGATAAAAGTATTCAACTTCTAAACAGAAGTAGACACAAATGGAAATGCTGTAAAACATGCAAGATTCTTGACTCTATGCTGAAAACAACTGAATCCTAAACTAAAACCCCGTTTTTTCGGTCATGTTTCCTTGTAGCAATATCAGATTTGATAAATGTTTTAGAATGGTTGCATTAAACATACTGTATTTAATATGTTGAGCTGTGAACTTTGACAGCCCTAAAACATATTGAAAATATTTATTTATTTATTGCCATTCTAAAGTTTGGAAATAATAAGACCAACCCCCCCCCAAAAAAATTACATGTTTTCTATTACTATGTAATTTATTCCTGTGATGGCAACGCTGAATTTACAGCAGCCATTACTCCTGTCTTCAGTGTCACATGATTCTTCAGAAATCATTCTAATATCCAAAATACTCAAGAAACATTTATTGTTATTATCATGGTTGAAAATAGGTGTGCTGCTTAAACGGATACATTTTTCAAGACTATTTGATGAATACAAAAATCAAAAGAACAACATTTATTTGAAATGAAACTCTTTTGAAACATTATAAATGTATTGATAAAAAAAAAAAAAAAAAAAATCTTTCTGACCCCAAATATTTGAATGGTAATGTATTATAAAAAAATGTAAATTGTGTTTTTCGGACTGTTAAGTTCTCAACAAATTAGCTGAATACTCCGTTTATTGCAACATTTTTGAAACACAATTACTAAATTACTAAAATATATTGTTTCAACGAAATATCACTGGAGGTAAATACTTTTTTCTGTAGATTTTTATTCTGTGCAAAAAAAAAAAAAGTATTTTGACCATTGTATTTAAACCTATAATATTAGAGGTTGAACATCTATCACAGCACATCACATCTGAGAGTCTATTTATTTCTCTGCTTGAAATACTCAATGACGTTGTTTCACACAAATGCACTCGCACAAACCTAATCATAGCACAAGGCATCTTTCCCTGATTGTTTTAGTTAAATAGCATAAGTCTATTTTAAATCATGAAAAACCTCCAGGTGTTCTTCGAGCTGATTTCTCTTTGACGGACAGCGAAGGAATCAAACGTTGCGTCCTGTCTGACCCGTATGAGAAAAAAACTGTCTTTTCTGAGGTGTGCTACTTCAGCAAGCATCAGTATTGATGGAATCAGGCTGGAAGGAGACTCGGGTTGTGTGGCATTGATTTTGTCTGGTAGCATTCACGCCCGGAGCTCTGCCATACTTTTCTACCCTGCATGAGCTTGTGTAGACAAATGGCCTGTTTTTTTTTTTTCTCTGACGCTTTTGAAAGGAGTACTTTCATCTTTCTTTTTTGCATATCAAAACTTTTTGATTTTAACCGTTTTCTTGACCCGTTTATATCTGTGCATCTTGCTGTCTTTGTCTTGTCTTTTTCTCACTTTTTACCTTCATTCATTCCTGCTCTCTCTGTGTCTCATCTATGGTTTCCTTGAAAATCCCTTCTTCCGTTCCTCCCTTTATCTGTATCTTGCTTTCTTGTGTTGAGTAGAGCTGCTGATTGGTATGCTAAACATTCAGCACTGCAGACTTTGAGAGTCTGTCGCTGGCTGAGGCAATGAAGGCCTGCAATTTGATTGACAGGGTGAGCGGTAATAAATGATGCCAGTACTGCTTGGTGAATAAAGCGCTGTAAATAAAGAGTGCAACACACGCACAGGATCATGGAGGAAGGCAGGTTTGAGAGCTGGGAGATGAGTGTGTGCATTAATGCAAGTTTACAGGCTTTAGTGCAGAAAAGGTTAATAGTATAGAGACTTGAGACTCACATAGTCATGCAAGGTCAGATCCTCAGGAACCAGGTATGGAAATACAACTGCATTAATTCAAGTATTCAGTATTAGGCTGTTTTACACTGCACAGATGGCAGCGCATAAGCAATGCAGAAGTGTGAATGATTTTACACTAACAGTTCTGGCTTTATGCAGAAAATAAAATTTGTAACAAGGTGAGAAAAAAATGCCCCAAAATCCCCAAAAATTACCAAAAAAAAGGAAAAAATACCAAGTTGTTAATGTCACAAATAGTGGACAAATATTCAATGTATTGTTTCATTTAATATAAGGTCATAAACTGCATGTATAATCAGTATTAAATAATCAAAATGGTGTTTAAAATAATTCAAATAAAATGTAGCATTTTGATCAGAAAGTGGGCAGAACGTGAGTGCACTTTGTCGATTGATGTCCTGGCCATAGCTGAACTTTGAGAATGGAGCACACCTCACATTGATCTAATTGGACAGTGGATGTTAAACATCATTTGAAGGGTTTTGAGTACCTTACAAATAGCATAAGTGTGTTCATTTGCCTGGGGAGCATGTTCACTTCTCTTTTGTATGACAGCCCTCCAAATTGCCACTCTGCAGTTAACCATAATGAGCTCTAAAATCCTGTGGCACCTCCTCAGGCCTGTGTCTGTTTGCATGCGCAGTCGATGTATAGAATTTCCTGCTGTTCTTTATACTTATGTCTACTTCCATTCGGCATGAGTATAAATGCTTTGCACTTTCATATATCAAATTACTGATTGTCAGACCTTTTATAAAGACAAAACATACTGCTAATTAGCAATCAGCTGAATGTAATTCATCTTTGCAGCTGCGTGTTTAATTGTGACTTAGTCTTCAGTCCTTAATATAGACTTCAAATTTAAAGATTAATTATTTGTCCACCCTCATTTTTTTTCTTTAGTTTTATTTGTAGGGTATGCTCATGCAAGTGAGATTCATTTTTTATTCTACAAACTTTTATTCTACAAACTCTTACTCAAATGGTTTGCAAGCAAGTATGTGAATGTATGTACAATACTTTTGGGTGTGTGTGTTTGTGTGCATGTTTGATAAATGCTCTCTGCTCCTGAGGATATTATTCACATCTGGAATACTGCCAGGCCAGCCAGGGCTAGGAAATGTATGCCAAGGTGTGTCTATGTAAATACGCATGCCCCTCCTCAATTTTTTTTTCCAAGTACTTACTGTACTAGGAAGCTGTTTATTATGGAAGCCCGTTTCTACCACTGAATAGAAAATGTAAAAAAATAAAAAAGGTAATTGCGACTTTTTATCTCGCAATTCTGACTTTTTTTCTCAGAATTGCAAGTTATAAATCAGAATTACAAAATATAAAGTCAGAATTGCGTGACATAAACATGCAATTGCGAGATATAATTCTTTCT
>NW_015652163.1:73045-94182 GCF_001515625.1 Sinocyclocheilus rhinocerous
TCTGAGAAAATATCCCCCCCCCCCCCAGAAATTGACTTTATAGATCGCAATTGCGAGTTCATATCTCACAAGTCAGAAATGTGAGACAAAAGTCGCAATTATCTTTTTTTTTTTTCTTCAGTAGCGGAAACTGGCTTCCATAGTTTATTTTAGTCAAGATTGTTATATATATTTTCTTTATTATCCTTGGCTCAGATTTACAGACCAAAACAAATCCAGTTTGTCCATAATTAATGTAGCTGAACTCATTGTATGATATAACAAATACAATTAAATAGTAAAAATTATTAATACAATTCAAAATATACTGTATATGATCCTTAGTATTTAGAACAAACTTGAGAATATTGCACCTCCAGCACCAATTATTTATTTATTTATTTGCTTGCTTGCTCACAATACAAATAGCCATTTATGTGTGGTTCTCAAAGTGCCAATAATAACTTTACTCCCATGGCTTAGAACGCATATCATTTTTCCAAAGCTTTTTGGGTCTAGTCACCTTTTGTGCTCTGTCAAGGCCTTTGCTATTTCCTTCAGATTCATCTGCCACCCACAGGTTTCTCATTGCCATGGGAACTACTGCAACAACCGAAATGCAGTTACCCCTGATTGGTTCATCCATCCTCTCAGAACACCCAATGTAAGTCTGGTATTTTACGGATTTGAATTGTTGGTCTTAGCGAGGAGACAAACCTGCTGTCGGGCCGCCCAAGTGTCCAGAAATAAAAAAAACAGTGTGTAGCCACACATATCTCAGGATCCATGGCTTTACCGTCTTTAAATCCGCCACATTTGTGCTGCTCTGCTTCCTCCATCCACTCCCTGCATGGATATATCCAGAGTGCTCTTGTGAAATGTGGAGGTCTGTGGTAGGAAATCACATCCGCAAATCATCAGCCCGAGACTATGAGCTCCATTAGAGGGGAAGAGTTGGCCGGGATTCACTTTATAAACTCATTAGGATGTGAACACGGCATGCTTTTAATGTTCCTCCGCTCTCTACAAAGACCTTGGACCGTCTATCTAGGCATAATGACAAACCAGGGAGTTGCCACATACCTACCTGTTTCTATATCCTTAAAGAGAGCATTTCACAGGCTTGGTTAAGTGCCGATGTTAGTAGACTGACGAGTAAAGGCAGGAAAAGTGCTTTCCCAAGTGCATACTGAGGAAACCATCAATTTACCTGCGTGGAATACAAACACGGGCTTTATTGTTCTCTCTGAATGTCTGGTCGACATCTGGCACATATAAGCGAAGCGCATGTGCATGAATAAGCCATAATTTTCCTTTTTTCCCTCTCTCTCACTTTCTGTCTTCATTTTTCTTTTTGTACAGAATGACCTGCTGTTTCATGCATTAATGCACCACTAAGCTGGCAGTGAGCATGTTAAGCTGCTTTCAGGCAATGCTTAGAGGGACACAGTGCCTTTTACATGGGTGCCACAGAAGTGGATGCCAAACATCAGGAAGAGGGACAGATAAAGTTGCCATGGATTTGGCATAATATTTGGATGTGGTGTGTAATGTGGTTTGGATGTGACTGAGGCTAGTTGTCACAAGGCTTTGTCTCAGAAAGGTTTTGAGTCAAAAGTCCAGTTGCATAATGCAAATGTATGTTTTCTCTGTGGTTTTGTTTGTTGGTTCATCTGTTTCAAAATGCAAAATGCAATGTAACCAAATAGTTGCTGACTTCCATAGTATGGAAGTCAATAGGGATCATGTGGGTAACATGTTTGGGTACCCACATTTTTCAAAATATCATCTTTGGTGTTCAGCAGAAGAAAAAAGGATCAGAACAACTTGAGGGTGAGTAAATGATGACAGAATTTTAACATTTGGGTGAACTATCCCTTTAAATTAGAAGCAATATTTGTAAATTCAGTGTGCAGAGGTCTGTCTAGACTCAGCGGCAGGGTGAGATTGCGAATTAATTTTTGCCCTACCAAAGTTTGAGCATGCATTACTGTGTGCGTCTGTGTTATATCAGCATAAACATCCTGCTTAAAAGTATTCATAGCGCATGAAGCATGTGCCTGAGAGAACAGCTTTTTATAACCTCATTATAATTCATTAAGTTTAGCACGTACACAAGATTTGAATTTACTCTGTCTTTTGCTGGTGTTGTGCTTTAGTTGATTCATTTTTGTCAAGCATGTCCTTCATGGATGTTATAGACTGTAGTTTTATATGCACATAGATGAGTTTTTGTCTGTTTGTTACTGTCTCTTGGGAAAATGCTCTAGAAAGTTCTATTCTCAATTTTCTTTCTAGATTGTCAATGTGTTATTATATAAGCTTCTGTTGCTAGTATGGTATGTTGCTTGCTTAGGTGTTTGCATATTGGTTGGCACATGGTGATAGGTCAATATTGTGCCACATCTCTCTCCCTCTGTCTTGGACAGGCAGACTATTGTAATTTATCTTGCCTACCTGGAAGTATTTGCAAATTGCCATCCTTTCATCCAGTCAATTTAATTATTTATAGTTATCTATCTTCTTTAGGGGTTTTTGTGAGTGTACCAAGTCTTATGTTTCAGAGAGTAACTTTTGACATATTTAGGTATCACCGATATGTAGAGCTTCAATAATGCAGGGTCTTTTCCTGTGAGTAATGGAGAGAGGAAGGAAGAGAGAGTAGGGTGCCCTCAATACAGCTTTAAAGGGTCATGAAACCCCAGACTACTTTTTCTGAGATTTTAGCAGAGGTGTTTGTGTTGCACATCATAGAAGATAATGTTAGCATCCGATAATTTTAACTGTTTGAGAAAACTGGTTAATTTTAAGCTTTTTTGTGCTATTTTCATCTTCCGGGCAACACATATTTTTAAAATCCATTAATTCATTCATGTATAATACAATGATAAAATTAAATACAATATACCATATTTAAAACTAAGAAGTATTTAGAACAAACCTGAGAATTATTTATACTGTCCTTTATGTTCTTGATACTCAAAAACTTTAATTTTCCCGACATCCTCAAGGTATTCTGCTGTAGAGAAGAGCAGATGGTGGGTCGGGAGCATGAGCCAATCAGAGGAATTTTGGCTGAGCTCCAGTTTTGAGTAATATGGGAAAGTGAACAAGGTTCTGGTATGGGAGAGGTGTAGGCCTTTGCAAGGACATAGTTGTTGTTGTATTTTTTTCCATTTTTTTTTTAAAATAGTAGCTACTGGTTGATGTATGTATTGTGGGGTGTTGGGTGTTTCTTCATGGCACTGCATAATCAAGTCAGTATCAAGGATGGTTGATGTATGTATTGTGGGGTGTTGGGTGTTTCTTCATGGCACTGCATAATCAAGTCAGTATCAAAGAAAGCAAAGCTCATCAGTCTTTCATCAGCCTCATAACGTAACTGTAATATTAACAAGACAGTCTATCAATCATGTTTATCCAGTGCTTTCTGGCTCAAAGAAGACAAAGAAAAGATGATATGGCTGAGACGAAGAGTATACAGTATAAAGCATTTCAAGCTAGGACAACATTTTAGCAAAATGTTTTATAAACATTTTATTTTAAAAATAAACCATTTTCTTTTTTTTCATATATTTTAAAATGAATTTATTCCTGTGATGGCAAAGCTGAATTCAGCATTATTATTCCAGTCTTCAGTGTCACATGATTCCTCAGAAATCATTCTAATATACTGATTATACTGAATAATTAAGTTGGCTTGAAAAAGCCAACTTATTGAAGTCCTATTTAAACCTTCTTCTTCTTCTTCTTCGACTTCGAGACCAAATTTTAAAATGTTTCTCCTCCTAGACTTTTAAAGCTACAACCACCAAACTCGGGTCAGACCTTCAGACTGGTCTGACTCGGGTTGCTATATCTTTTCTAACTGATCCGGCTTACGGTTTTTGTAAACCAGACTATCAAAACCACCTAAAATCCCATAGACTTTCATTGAGGGTGTGAAAACTTTTTATACAATAAGACTTATGGTGTATTTAAGCTGTCTATTGCTATAGCAAAGCTTAACAACTAGCCTTTTTCACAAAAATTGGAAATTACGTCAGCGCAGGTTAAAGTTAGTTCCGTTACAGGTCTGCGCCTATTATATTAGTATGCCCTTTTCTCAAATAGTGCTTCTTACCTTTTCTGTTTGGTCTGTTTTCCAAGTTGTTGTTATATAATCTACAAAGAAATAACATTTTACTTGTTAGTAACTTATATGGCCACTCAGACCGCTGACTCGTGAGATAATGCGCTCAATATAGCGCCGGTTGGTTTCTATTCTCCATCTCCGACATCCCTTTATATATAGTCTTTGATCTCCGGTACATTTGAGCATATTATCTAAATTTACTCAGTCATTTCCCTCGAATCACCACATGATAAATTAATTAAAAATGACAACATTTATGTCCAGATGCACATTTTTTCCAAGAATACATTAAACAATTCTAACCGGACTGGTTGAAGCATATTAAACTCAACACAACAATGTAATCTGATACAATAGGAATAAAGTCATGAATCCGAGTCATCTCTTGTTTAATATTTATTTCCCAAGGCATATTATACAACATACATTTAAACCATCACGTTAATAATGCAAAGGAGAGCAAGTAGAACATACAATATTACTTTAATAATAATAATTAGCGAAAAAAATTAATGTGGAGAGTTCTAATGCATCGCCAGCACCAAACGGACAGAACGGCAAAACTAGCTGAATTATAACTGCCACCATTTAGATTTAAACAAACTTGTATTTGATGACCCGAGCTGACGCAAAAAGTTAATTGTGAAATGTTTGCGCTTTGTAGAGTAAAGTACCGGCAGTTCAAGCATTTTCACAATCTCTAATTTGTATAAAAAGACTTTGATTCTCGAACTCATTCTTGTTAAGTACGTCCGCAATTGTCACCGGAAAAACGTTTACCCTGCAAGCACCAATCCGGAAGCCAGAAACACGGAAGTGTGAAAAAGGCTAACTCCCTACTGAAAAAACAGCTAAAACCAGCCTAAGCTGATTGACTGCTTTGGCTGGTCTCCCAAACTGGTTTTAAAGTGGTTTTGGCCATTTTGTTTAGCAGGCCAGGCTGGTTTTAGCTGTTTTTTTACTGAATCAACTGGTTTTAGCTGGATTAGCATAGAAACATGCTAAAAACATGCTAGTAAATTGTTAATCATGTTAGAAACATGCTAGCATCATGCTAGAAACATGCTAGCATCATGTTAGTAACATGCTAATCATGCTAGAAACATGCTAGCATCATGTTAGTAACATGCTAATCATGCTAGAAACATGCTAGCATCATGTTAGTAACATGCTAATCATGCTAGAAACATGCTAGCATCATGTTAGTAACATGCTAATCATGCTAGAAACATGCTAGCATCATGTTAGTAACATGCTAATCATGCTAGAAACATGCTAGCATCATGTTAGTAACATGCTAATCATGCTAGAAACATGCTAGCATCATGCTAGTAACATGCTAGTAACTTGCTAATCATGTTAACAAAATGTTAACACCATGCTAGTAAAATGCTAATCATGCTAGAAACATGCTAGCAACTTACTAAACATGCTAACAAAATGCTAGCAACTTACTAATCATGCTAACAAAATGTTAACACCATGCTAGCAACTTGATAAACATGCTAGAAACATGCTAGCATCATGCTAGTAACATGCTAATAATGCTAGAATCATGCTAGTAACATACTAATCATGCTAGAATCATGCTAGCAACATGCTAGTAACTTGTTAATCATGTTAACAACAACTTAGTAACTTGTTAATCATGCTAACAACATGCTAGTAACATGTTTATCATACTAACAAAATGCTAGTAACATGTTTATCATGCTAGAAATATGGTAGTAACTTTGTTAATCATGCTAACAAAATGTTAACACCATGCTAGTAACTTGCTAATCATGCTAGAAACATGCTAGCAACTTGTTAAAAATGCTAGAAACATGCTAGTATCATGCTAGTAACATGCTAGTAACATGCTAGTAACTTGTTAATCATGCTAACAACATGCTAGTAACTTGTTAAGCATGTTAGAAACATGCTAGCAAATTGTTAAACATGCTAGAAACATGTTAACATCATGCTAGTAACATGCTAGTAACATGATAATCATGCTAGAATCATGCTATCAACATGCTAGTAAACTTGCTAATCATGTTAACAAAATGCTAAGATCCTGCTAGCAACATGCTAATCATGCTAGACACATGCTAGCATAATGCTAGTAACATGCTAATCATGCTAGAATCATGCTAACAACATGCTAGTAACTTGCTAATCATGTTAACAACATCTTAGTAACTTGTTAATCCTGCTAACAACATGCTAGTAACATGTTAATCTTAATAACAGCATGCTAGTAACATGTTTATCATGCTAGAAATATGGTAGTACCTTTGTTAATCATGTTAACAAAATGCTAACACCATGCTAGTAACATGCTAATCATGCTAGAAACATGCTTGCAACTTGTTAAACATGCTAGAAACATGCTAGCATCATGCTAGTAACATGCTAGTAACTTGTTAATCATGCTAACAACATGCTATTAACTTGTTAATCATGTTAGAAACATGTTAACAAAATGTTAGTAACTTGCTAATCATGCTAGAAACATGTTAGCAACTTGTTAAACATGCTAGAAACATGCTAGCATCATGCTAGTAACATGATAATCATGCTAGAATCATGCTATGAATCATGCTAGTAAAATGTTAAGCATGCTAGAATAATGTTAACAACATGGAATTAACTTGGTAATCATGTTAACAACATGCTAGTAACTTGTTAATCATGCTTACAACATGCTAGTAACTTGCTAATCATGTTAGATTAATATTAACAAGATGACAGTAACTTGCTAATCATGCTAGAAACATGCTAGCAATTGGTTAAACATGCTAGAAACATGCTAGCAACATGCTAGTAACTGGTTAATCATGTTAAAAACATGTTTGTAACATGTTAATCATGCTAGAATCATGCTAGTAACTTGCTAATCATGCTAAACAAATGCTAACACCATGTTAGTAACATGCTAATAATGCTAACAACAGGTTAATCATTTTAGAAACATGCTAGTAACTTGCTAATCATGCTAACAAAATGCTAACACCATGCTAGTAACATGTTAATCATGCTAGAATCATGTTAGCAACATGTTAGTAACTTGTTAATTATGCAAACAACATGCTAGTAACATGCTAATCATTCTAGAAACATGTTAGTAACTTGCTAATCATGCTATCAACATGCTAACCGTGTTAAAAAACATGTTAGTAAAATGCTAATCATGCTAGCAACATGCTAGTAACATGCTAATTGTGCTAGCAACATGCTAATCATGATAGAAACAGCCTAGCAACCACCCCAGGTACCCTAGCAATATGTTTTATACCTATCTGTTTTTCTGATAGACTGTATTGCCTTGAAAACATTGAAACTTTAATCTTTAAAACTATTTTAAGTTTCAAACTACTTCAAACTAAAAATTTTCAGACTGCAAGATTTTAAAACTTTTTCAAACTTTGTAGCTAGGCTTTTTCAAGCCAACTTAAAATCCCATAGACTTTCATTGAGGGGGTGAAAACTTTTATACAATAAGACTTATGGTGTATTTAAGCTGTCTATTGCTATAGCAAAGCTTAACAACTCACTACTGAAAAAAAAAACAGCTAAAACCAGCCTAAAGCTGATTGACTGCTTTGGCTGGTCTCAACTTAACCACTGATTTCTAGTCGTGTCCTCTTTTGGAAGGCCAAACAAAGTACTTTTTCTTTCGCAGCAAACCACACAGTGTCTCCATGACATGGCGGCGTTTTATATGGTTTAATACTACAGCGAGAATAAAAGTTACGTCTTCTTTCTTTGCGTGAACATTTGGGCGTTGTTATGCAAATCTTCCCACATCGTGACGAAGACATGTGGGGGCTTGTTAGAATGAGCCGTTTTAGGTAGGCGTGGTTGACTCTTAACTTTTATAAAGAATATCTCTTTGGATTTGAGACTTTAGTCTTTGCAACTTTACAGATCTTCTTTATGCACCAAGAGCTTGTAACACTCCAAAGAGAAAGGAAAAATTGAAATCGCATCATATGACCACTTTAAAGTGGTTTTGGCCACTTTTTTAGCAGGTCAGGCTGGTCTTAGCTGTTTTTTAGCTGTTTTTTTTTACTGAATCAACTGGTTTTAGCTGGATTAACATAGAAACATGCTAACAACATGCTAGTAACTTGCTAATCAGTCTAGAAAAATGCTAGCAACATGCTAGTAACTGGCTAATCATGCTAGTAACTTGTTAATCATGCTAGCAACATGCTATTTACTTGTTAATCATGCAAATGACATGCTAGTCACTTGCTAGTCATGTTAGCAAAATTTTAGTAACTTACTAATCATGCTAGCAACATGCTAGTCACTTTCTAATCATGCTGGAAACATGCTAACGACATGCTAGTAACTTGTTAATCAGGCTGGAAACATGCTAGCGACATGCTAGTAACTTGCTAATCATGCTAGCAACATGCTAGTAACTTGCTAATCATGCTAGCAACATGCTAGTCACTTTCTAATCATGCTGGAAACATGCTAACGACATGCTAGTAACTTGTTAATCAGGCTAGAAACATGCTAGCGACATGATAGTAACTTGCTAATCATGCTAGCAACATGCTAGTCACTTGATAATCATGCTGGAAACATGCTAGTGATATGCTAGTCACTTGCTAATCATGCTTGCAACATGCTAATCATTTGTTAGTCATGCTAGCAACATGCTAGTCACTTGCTAATCATGCTAGCAACATGCTAGTAACTTGCTAATCATGCTAGAAACATGCTAGTAACTTGCTAATATTTTGTTAGTTTGTATGTGTGTGACAATATATGTGTGTAAGTTGCATTTGAAATCCATTCGGGTGCCCCCTGGCGCTTGATGCTTCTGAGCAACACAAGTCTGGTTGTGAAAAAAAAAAGCAGGGGGAACTATCATTTTTGAGACCCAACATCCATGTCTCTCAGTGGCTGCCAGGCTTTTTCATCTGGGCTTCCTGGCACACTCTGCCTGGATTGTTGTTCACTTACTCTGTGGGCCTTGAGAGACACCAAGCGAATTGGTGCCCAGGCCTGACATAAGCTGACAATGGAATACTTGACGGGATGAAAGAGGTGTTTGGCAGTTGTAAAAAGGGAGAAAAAGGATAGATACAAGAGAAGTACAGTGAAAAAGCATAAGAGTGAGGAGAACAGGAAATGAGTCATACCATTCCTAGTAAGATATCTGTGATTAGAGGCCATTTCTTCTGAAAGAGGGATGACCAAGCTCTTTTCCCCTTCACAGTAGTGGCAGAACAGATAGGACTCTATTAGAGATTAAATCCAGTGTTCGAACTATACCGTGGACTTTGGGGGAGCCCACTTGATTTTTACAATGATTTACAAAGATACATAACAGCTACAAGTGTATGCACTACTTGCTTTATGCAAGCACTATATAGGATAAATCACTATACAGGATTTACCCTATTATACTTTATCGACACGAATTGATAGGTGAAACAACAAACAGCCACCCACAAATAGTCTATATACAAAGTATCAGGCTATCTTTGAGTTCACATGAACAACAATTAACGTAAAGTTACTCGTCGTCAGGCTACAGAAGAATACCATAATTCCTCCGTTCAATTAGGCCCAAGACATCGAGAGTCACGCAGACCTATAACAACCCAGCTGTTATAAACTCACTATTTATATCGGATCAAACCACACAGACGCCTGATTGAACTTGACATCCACTTTTACTACCACCTCTTACGTGATGACGTCACACCAATACACAACCCAGCCACAAAACATTATTGCGAATAACATGCCTTACCTTAACGCAGAATCGACCACAGAGTCCAACGTTGATATTTTTTCTACGAATCTTTGAGTTAACATGTACTAAACATGAGTGGAATTTGCACCGCAGCGCCCCCACACCTTGATGCTCATGACAAGAATAGCATGTATAGTTATCTTTATTGAAGTGAATTAGGTTTAAATCGCCGTCATGCATGAATGAATGATATTTTTGCAATTTTAAACATAATAATCCACGATGATCACATTACACAAAACTGAAATTGCATGTCAAAATAACACATTGTCAATATTTTTTGAGACCCCCCAAAATTTCACAAATCACGTTTTCAGGGGAGCCCATGTCTTATTAAGGGGAGCCGAGCTCCCCCTAGCTCCCCCGTAGTTCGCACCCTGATTAAACCTATATACTCCGATTGCCTGCTTGTCTGCATGGTTCACAAACACCACATGTACTAAACACTGCCTGCCTGGGTGAGCTGTGGGAGAATGGCAGCTGGACATTGACCCATCAGTCAAGAGCTACATCAGCAAGTTGACCTTTCTGTTATACCTACTCTCCATTTCCCGCTGCTTTTCACTAATGGAGAGGTGGGAGGATGAAGGTGAAAAAGAGATGTCTCTGTTAAACATAGCAGAAAACGAATACCGTTGGTTTTCTGGAGCATCAAATAGAAAGATGTTTGATTTTAAGTGACACATCAATATGTGAATATTTGTCTTATTTTTATACATTTATTTTTTAGATTTTTAGAAGAAGAATTAATAAACTAGCAAACCGATTGGCATAAATATTGACAAACACAGACATTTTAAAACATTTTACAATCATTGATGTCTATTAAACTTTAATGTTAAACGTAATTGCAAACATTGCTTAGTAAATGCATTATTGAAAATGTATCTAGCATTATTTATTTGCAGATGCCACTTGTTTTGGTTTTTTAGCAACCCCTTTAACCCAGTGTTGCAAAATTACAACAATGACATAAGCTAAAAATCTAAAATGATCAAACCATTCGACAGTACCTTAATATCTACATGATTTATATTACTAATCACAGAAAAAAAATATTTTGGCCATTTTACTTACATTAATGTTGATTTATCCAGTCCAGCAAAACAAGATGATGTGCTTGAAAGGACATTCACAGGTTGTGTGAGTTCATGGCCAGGTAAACAAGCCTATTTTTTAAAATCTAGCATCAAATAGCATTGCAAGGCTAAACAATAGGACCTATTAGTAAACGGTCTTAGAGAGAAAAAATCTTGAGCAGGTTTATTTTAGTCAAGATGAAAATTATGTTGTAATATTACAACAGTGGGCCTCAGGGCTTGAAAACGAAAAAAAAAAAAAAATCGGTTCACTCCGAGCAGAATCGATATTTTAACGTTTCTGTATTAGACCTATTAGCCTACCGTTCCGAAACCGTTTCGGGTAGAAAAAATACCGGTTAATAACGTTTTTTAAAAAACAAATTTATTTGCCAATAATAATAATAATAATAATAATAATACAGTACAGCGTTTTCTTTACTCAAAAAGAAAAAGAAAAAAAAACAAAACAGGAAGAGATCTGGTAACGTTAGCCTATAACCCGCTGCGCTATAGTCACAGACAATACAGCATCATCTTTTCTTGATTTTGGCCAAATGTAGGCTACTAAACAAAATAAAAAATCTATCAACACTTTAAAGACATTAAAGTATTTTTAAGATATTTAAAAATGTTTGCTGCATTGTTTAAAAAACGCTACTTGTATAAGATTGTGTTTTGAGAGTGTAAAAAAAAACATAAATCGCTTATAGACTCACATCGCATTTTATTAGCCCTATTACATTCAGAAATAATGTAGGCTAAAATGCCGGTAGGCTAAAGCAAAATGTTTACAAACATAAACACAGTTATTAGTTTCTCTCCACAACAAATCCTCTAAAGTTAAGGCTATGCGTTTAGGCTATAAAAATGTCAATCCAAAAACAAATTAAATGTAAAACTGATGCCTACCTCTCTCATTTGGCAACGAATCAAAATGTTTCCATATTCGCGACATATCTGGATGCTAAAATATTATTTATTATAGGCTATGTACATTCATCGACGTAAAGCATCATCCTTTACATTGGCTATGTTAGCACAGTGAGGCGGTGGTCACGCTGAACGCAACAGATTTTGTACAACGGAGCAGTGTAACTTTTTATTTGTTTCTTTAACTGTATTTTATTTTGATAATGAACAGGCTGCAATGTCGCAAAACATCAATCCAAAAACAAATTAATTTAAGGTAAAACTGATGCCTACCTCTCTCATTTGGCAACGAATCAAAATGTTTCCATATTCACGACATATCTGGATGCTAAAATATTATTTATTATAGGCTAAGCTTTGTACTTTCATCGACATAAAACATCATCCTTTACATCGGCTATATCAGCACAGTGAGGCGCTGGTCACGCTGAACGCAACACATTTTGTACAATGGAGCAGTGTAACTTTTTATTTGTTTCTTTTACTGTATTTTATTTTGATAATGAACAGGCTGCAATGTCGCAAAAATATGTTGTGTGTGCACGTGAGGCGCCGGCGCGATGGTCATACCAACGCTGGTTGGTTATACAGATAGAATCAAGACATTATTCAAAACTGTCAAGCTTTTGCAAAATAAATAAAACTGTAAAGCTTTTGCAAAATAAAGAAAACTACTTTCTGCTGTCTCATTTTCCTTTCCGAGAACTTTAGAATGCGTCACAATGAACCGTAACTCAGCACATTTTTTTCTTTCGTTTTGTTAATCTGTCAATGATTTAAGTGAAATATATTTCGTGTATATGCCTATATTCCTTTTTATGTAAGCTTATAGTTTTATTCTATTTTCTCCGTTCACAGAAGCGCTGCAGGTGCGTGTGGTCTGTTGAATCCTTCTTACACTATCCTCTGATAAACCCTAATGCCGGTGCATTGCCATTGTGACTTACCTATGATGAGTTCACAGTTGAGCGGGCATTTCACTCGTTGGATGCGTCAGCGTCACATTTGCATAGGCCGTACTACTGGAATTCGTGATTGGTTGACAGCAAATTTCAAATATTAAATGGAACGATAAAATAACATTATTAACCGGTTAATGGCCATTTCAAATTTTCGATTCTGTTCGAAACTATAAAATTTGATTTCGTTACTGTTTCTGGTTCTGTTCCTGTCAAAATTTCGTTCATTTCCGGTTTTTGTTTTCGTTCCTTGAACCGGTTCAGAGCCCTGGTGGGCCTTACAGGGTTAATAATGTTTTGTAGTTTCTGGAATATTGTATTATTGTTAATTAAAAATGAATTAGTAATTTTATTTATTTAATTATTTATTTGTTTGTTTCTGTTTGTTTGAAGAAAATACATTTCTTGAAACGTCTGGAATCATAAAATTAAATTTACACTCCCAGTTAATGTTTATAACGTTGTATAAATAGTTATAGTTCTGTTATGTTCTATAATATTATGTTTTTAGGGGGATTTGGAATATAGTGTTGGACAGTGGGGGCTTTCAGGTCAAAAGGTTGAGAACCATTGGTTTCAAATGTCCAGCAGACAAACATTTATGTGTCTTTTAGCCTTGCATTGAGTCCCACCACTGCTGATAAATCAGACATGTTGTCGGGTCTAAGCGATTAGAGAGGTGTTAAAGTGTAGGGCTCAGATTTAGCCAATCAAGTGGGTGGTGAAAAGAGGCACAAGCTTATCCGCGTAACGACATCTTGTCTCTGAAAGACACACTCTGACTCTCTGCCAGGTTTTTCATGGCTCTCTTCACCGATGAATATCTGTGGTCGCCTCCGTCCTTCTCCTTAAAGATGGTATCTATGGTAACTTCTGGGATCCCACAGCTGTAACAGCGTCGCTATTTTCAGAGTTGGTTAATCAGAACAAATGAAAACATGCTTTATTTCTCTCTCTCTCACACTTTATGAGCAGGTAGTGCATGACTTCAAAATGCATTATGTACCTTTCCGGCTTATCTTGGTCCGCTTGTGTCAGCTACATCTTGTCTGGAGGCTCTGAGGCTGAGACACTAGTGAAGAAAATTAAATGGCAGGACATGTGTAATGGATAGGTAAGATGTAGATTAGAGAGGTCTAAGAATATGTCAGCCATGGCTACATTTAAAAATTTCAAATGTGGGAATGGATTTATATATGGGTCTAAGTGTAAAAACCTGGGTTTGGTGCAGGTGCCAGAATTTTGAGAGATGAGCCTGCATCAGAAAGAAAACTGACTTGAATTATTGATAACATTTTTATTCAAAAATGTATGTATTTATTTGTTTGTTTTTATGATTTATATTTTTGTTGTTGTTTTGTTTTAATTTATTTTATGTTTGTTTCGTTTTGCTGTATTAATTTGTATCAGTGTATAATTTGTACCTTTGTTTACCCCACCGTATGGCATACTATGGCACCAGCTGAATCTCTTTTGTAGCTTTACATGATACTCCCACTGTCTGACCCTTCTTCACAAGAAGCATAATTTCAGAGCACTTCATTATTCACAGGCCGACCTTTGGTTTCATTTGAACACAGCTCTGAAGTGCCCTCTGACACCTTCCGCTGCAGTCCCATCAAATTTGCAAAAGGACGACATTGATTTTCTAAACACACTCTGAAAGACTGTCTGGAATTGAAAGTCAGTGTTTGCCATCAACATCTCACAAAATAGAGCCTGCCTCTCTTTTCAGTTAACAAAAATGTGTTGGTTAAAAATCTCCTCACATGAGTTAATTGAGATGTTGGCACACATTGGGCGGATGTATTGAGCCAGAAAACACTTGGCGTGTTTCTGTCTCTCTCTCTCTCTCTCTCTCTCTCTCTCTCTCTCCCTCTCTCTCTCTCTCTCTCTTCCACTTTTTCATTCCCTCCATCTTTTGCATTCGGATTGCTCTGCTGACATGAAACAAATGACTGCGAGTTGAGATCTGGGTGCAGGTGAGCTACTGTAGATTGATTTAAAGTGAATTGCTTTCATTTCTACACTGACGATACGTCACTCCTCGTAAACAAAACTTCTCTGGAGAGGAAATGAGAAAATTGTAATCAATGCTGGAGTACCCGCAAGCAGACATTCATTCCTTTGGATTAGGGCAGTTAAAAGAAATTAGACCTCAGGACAAACATCAGGAGAAAATATCTCAGTGGGAAGCAGTTTAGCGGGGCTGTGCTAACGTTTTATTGAATGCCACTTATTGCCTCTGACTTGAGGTGATGGACACTCCTCGTGCATCTGGCTGAAAGGCCGTTTTTATGTCCGATAAACGTTGGTGCATTCACCCTTGTGGAAGGAAAAACAGCGCCACACTTGTCTTCCGGAGACAGACCATTACTCCCTCATTGTTTGCTGAGGTTGTGTGTTGTAAATAATACTTTGTAGCTTCTCCAATTTGTTTTACACAAAGTCGCCATTGCCAGTGAGAACAGAACATAAGCTGTGAACTGTGCTGGCGTGACCTTGGATATGTTGCCCACATTTTGATAGTCAGTAAAAACAATCTTTTCCCTCTAAAGGCTGTGCACTGAAAAAAAAATTACGTTTATAAACAAGGTGACAGTAAATTTCACAAATAATTGCAAGAAATTAAATGTGAAATTTTGAAGTAGAAAGACTGAAATAGTAGAAACGTACTTCATTAATCTTTGAAATTTTGAAAAATACTTTTTTAGAGTGTACAATGAACAGTGAAAAAAAATAGATTTGTTGTTTGGTTTGGCTAGTTTTGCAGATTTGCTGGTTTTAGAGGAGTTTTGGGCATGTAATCTGTGTCCAGTTTAAACCATTTAAGACCGGCAGATCATCTTTGGTGGTTTAAGGTGTTGTGTGCATGGCTGTGTTTGTATGTGAGGTTTGTGTAATTATACAGGTTTGGAATAACGAAGATGAGTAAATGACATACTTTTATTTTTTGGGTCAACTATCCCTTTAAGTTTCATTCATTCATACCAAGCATTACCAAATCCATTCCATGTATTTATTCCTAAACACTAAAAGAGTTTTCTCCATATTTTCATTATAATGTTTTGTTTGTCATGGTGGCCTAAGCTAACCTCCGAACAGCCCTCTGTCCATATAGAATGTTATGTCTCCCCATGCCGTAATTTTACCTCCGAGTTTATCACTAGTGACCCCAGCTCAGACGTTACTACAGGGATCCATCTGCTGGCTGCCCATAAATCAGCAGAGTGCTGGTGTCTACATCCTTATCTCTTCCAACAGTCCTCAGGGGAGGGCCCAAAGGCTGAGAAATAGATTAGCAAGCTGCTCTAAAAGCAGTCTCTCCTAGCTTCTCTCGATGGTGTCATCAGCTTGGGTTTGTCTTGGACTCTGGAATGCAATTACAGCACATTTGGCATTATGTACCTTCTTTATGGTGATAAATACCCAAGATGCTACATGTTGCCTCTAAATAGCCCTTGTGTGAAAGAAGTGCTGTCTGGGTTTTCTTTTCCTTTATGTCTTTTTAGCAGCAGAATTGCACCCCAGCTTAAAATTTACATTTCAATTGCCTTCCATTTGTATGTTTCACAATTAAGCCCATCGCTCATACGCAGCAGAAAAACTAAAGTAGCACCAAGAGTGTTTAACAATTATAGCTCTGGTCTAGTAGAGTGAGCAATGCATAGCCCTTAGTCTGTTGCACCATATTTAATTTCTGACAGGAATGAAAAAGAGGGAAAGAAGTACAGTGTGTTCAATGGACTGTACTGTTGTTTAACAACACACTAAACAGTGGTCTGTGACATTTATACAGCTCATGCCATTGTAAACACTGGAGGTCTATCCCTCACAACCTTGTTTTCATCCATGTTAATATTCAGTATGGCATAATGAATTTCATTGTATTGAAATGAATGAGTTTATTGTTATAAGACAAAAGGTTATAGGGATATTTCACCCAAAAATGAAAATTACCTATTGATTTACGCACTCTCAAGCCATCCTATATGACTTAATTCTTTCACATGAATACAGTGGGTTATATTAAAAATGTCCTGGCTCTTCAAGCTTTATAATGGCAGTAAATGGTGGTCGAGATTTTGAAGCAAAATAAGTGCATCCATCCATAATAATAAGTACTCCAGATGGCTCTGGGGGATTAATAAAGGTCTTCTGAAGTGAAGCATTTGTGCAACTTTACCGGAGCTTACGCTACACCTACGCCATCCTCTGGAACACCACTTTCTCGTGAATGCGCGTACGACAGTTAGCAGAAGCTAGAGATTATGGTTTATAAAGTTTTAAATATAGATATTATTCTTACACAAGCGGATCGATTCCACACAGAAGGCCTTTGTTAACCCCCTGGAGCTGTGTAGACCACTTCTTATAATGGACGGATGCACTTTTTTGGGCTTCAAAATCTCAACCCCCATTCACTGTCATTATAAAGCCTGAAAGAGCCAGGACATTTTTTTTAAATATAACTCTGATTGTATTTGTCTGAAAGAAGAAAGTCATATACACCTAGGATGGCTTGAGGGTGAGTAATCACGGGGTAATTTTCATTTTTGGCTGAACTATCCCTTTAAAGACATCAAATCAATAGCCAGTCACTGTTTACCTCATAACCTATAAACTGTTTTCCTAACTTTGTTTGAATTATACTTTCTAATACGTACATCATCTTTACTTTAAAAAAATTATGAAAAATCTAAATGGCCATTAACAAACAGCAAAAGGATGTTTTTTGGGGTTTAGTGAAGTAGCATTAGCATCATCCAGGACAAATCCACTCCCCTCCAGGTGGACATGTGTCTTTCTGACAAACAGCGATTCGCCAGCAGTGCTGAGTGGTTTGATTAGGAGATAACTTACTCTGCAATTCAAATCACCTTCCTTCTGGGAAGCAGCAGACGCACTAATTCAATTCTCTCACCTTTACTTATTAATCTGCGTTCAATTTTTAAACAAGTTTGAGCATCTCATGTTTATTGATGCCACATTTTTTGAGTAGGAGAATTAAACAGTGCAAACTCATAAGACCCATTAAGCACTGATCAAAAATAAAAGAAAGTGTTTTAACAGTACCTCAGTTTGCTGTACGGCAATGCAAATTGGAGTAAACTGTCTCCTTATGTGCTGTGCGGTATATAAAGATGTATGTTTGCATTTGGCACTAGTGTAGAAAGATTAATATGTTTCCAATGGTTGTTTTTTTCTTTTTTTTATTGAATTGAGAAAGTTTTTTTTTTCATGCACACACACACACACACACACACACATTTTTTGACCCCATCCTGCTGAGTCTCGCTCTCAAATGGCCAGGCAGTCTGGGCTCAAATGAGATTAATATACACAACTAGAGGACATGAGTGGCAGAGGTGAAATGTGAGGATGTGGATTCACCATTAGGAGTAATTTGTGCAAGATTACAGCCATAGGAAGCTTTGGTGCAGATGGGCTTTTAATGGTCATGTGTCAGTCATTATAGAAATGACAGTTCAAAAGAAAGAGCAACTGCTAATTCATATTCTCAATCAAAAGTAGCTTTTGAATGGCTGTTAATGGTTGCATAGACCACAATTAATACTTTAGGTGAAGCAATAATGGTCACTTGTCAAACATGAAATTCATAAACTCTTTATACAATGAGGAAGTTTGGGGATTTGGGAGTCACTTTGTATATGCTGTATCATTTCAGTAATATGGTTAGCCAGCTTTAACAATTGTGAAGTTAACATGTTTTTACAAAAACTGAGCTTGTTTTGTAAGAGCAAAAACTATATTTAATGAGGCGATTGATTTGTCAAAATTTAATTAATGACACCTCATTTAGTACCAACAGCAATGGAGTTATTCACCATCTGTATTTCCAACTCCAATTTCTGATCGACTCAAATTCAGAGAATATATTTGAATGTTGTGACCAAGGCTGTTTCAGTGGGTGTTATGTTAAAACATAATTTGTGATTTCAACATGTTTGCAAACAAACCACAAGACATGTCCACCTTCATCCCATTCACACATTTTCTGCCATAATGACAACAACAATGTCAACAAGTGTTATTGAGGACATAAAAAATCTGCTATTGATTGATGCTTGTTTTTTCCTGTGTGCACACTTGAATTTGATATTAAACAGCAAAACTGAAGCCCCATTTAGGTGGTAATTGTTTTACATGGCGACATCTTTCAGTTTCAGCATTTACAGATGCTAGTCAGTGATTTTATTGCTGTACAGATAGAAAATGTCTGTGTTTTTCTCCCACCACCCAGGAGAAAAATTCCAGCCAAATTGCTTACTGTTTTATGACAAGCATGTGGTAATGTAATGCCTGTCGGAATTGTCATTTACCTACATGGAGGAATTTATACTTTTTTAATCCGTTTTGACCACTGCTAAAGTCCTGCATAGCTGCTGTTTGACATTTTGACTTTTTTTTTTCTGTAAACCACCTTAAGATTTCCAGAATTCCGTGGTTGCATGTGGTTTTCAGCTATAAATAGCTAAACGCATGTGTATATAGAATGAGATTAAACATTTATTAGAATCAGAAAATCAGTATTGATTAACCACATGCAGTTGCAATGTATACATGATGCCTGCTTTAATAATTATGTTCCTTGTAAACCAGCAAATTAATTTCTGTCTGGATACGTGAGCTTTGTCATGGAGGAGCAATGCAAATGTTCTTTTACAGATGTTACCCTGAAGGTGACTTCATGTTTACTTTTGTTCATAGAGTTTTTGCAGAGGAAATCCAGTGATCTGGAATTTCTTGTGAGGGCGAAAGATTTCCCAGCACTGATTTTGCAGCGGGTTCAAGTTGATCATGTGAATTCACCACACTAACAGAAAGCTGCTTGGTTTGTAAGTGACTTCTGTGTGTGCTGAGCTTCATGCATTAGTACATTATTGATAATAGATAATGGACGTTTTGCCTGCAAAATTTGACTAATGTAACTACACCTTGAGAAACAATTACAGGATTTATGGTATCGTGTATTAGATCCCTCCTGCAGTAGCGAGTCCCATTAGATGACTGCAGTGGGTAGCTTTAAGAACACTGTTTTTCATTCCAGTGCTCATGGTATTTGACAACAAAGCCCACATATAACTGACCAAGCTTATTGTGTTCCCTTATCAGCAGTAAATCCTGTTGTTGGGGGATTCAAGCAGATTAAGTAGATATCTTCAAAACCCACCTGAGATGAGAGATGTAACCAGTTTCTGTTGGGTGATTTTTAGTCTCTGAGCTACAGCACCTTGTCTTTATAAATCCCTTGTGTTCCAGAAAATTCCAGATTCACCTTGACAGGCAGTATCTAGTGACATTCAGATCTTGTAGAGTGTGCTTTAGTATGGCCCACCATGTCTTCTATAGAAGTGTCAGTAAGGAAGAGAGACCTGTCACACATGTGTATGTATGCGCACACACCCTCGCGCACTCACTCTCACTCAATCTCAGTGTAGTCCCCAGGGCAGTGCTGCATAGAAATAAACTTCCTGTGCACCACTGCCAGGAGTAGCGGTGGGAAGTACGCTAGAATGATCACAACATTCCTTCATCGCTCTCCTTTCAAAATCATTCCTTCCATTAAATAACAATATGTTATTGCAGTATTATTATTATTTTAAAAATTATAATTAATTTAGTCTTTGTACAGCTCATAAAAAGCCAACACAACAAAGTCAGTGATGAAACCAGGAGTGGGGGAACTTATTTGGGCCGCATTGTCCAGACTATTACATTAAGCAGCCTGAGAACAATCAGAACCTTATTGATCACCCCAAATGGAATTCTGAGGTAGAATTACATATAACTGCCATAATAGGCAGAAGTAGGCTACCACAACTAACACGCAACATGGAGGACAAAATTGATACAAGATTGGACCTATTATTAATAATAATAAAAAAAAGTTATTTTAACAGTGAGACAACAGCAGATGCACTATGAAAAAACAATGAAAAATGGGAAATTTTTCAAAGATTATCAGACAAATCTTTTTGAATATGTATACACGGCATTAGGTTACTGTAAGTCCCTTCATCTGTGAAAAGTGTAATAATAAACAAATTATTATAACAGATTGCAGACATTCTGAATATCAGTGTCAGTGAATATCCATGCCTGCACTTGCCGGGTGAAAAAAAAAAAAAAGATATTTTAAATTTATTTCCCAGCAGTATTCTGTTGTCCATTACTCCATTTCTCTTGAAATATAGTTTTCTCAATCCACCTTCCATGTCTTTGTATAATAATAATAATAATAATAATAATAATAATAATATATA
>NW_015652163.1:94233-96251 GCF_001515625.1 Sinocyclocheilus rhinocerous
TTTTTTTATTATTATTATTATTATTATTATTTTGTTTACATAAAGATTACACATAAGCATTACTTGGTTATTAACAAACTACAATATAGGCTTTAATGTTGTAGAACCGGTCACTCACTGGACAAGAAGCACTACGATGCACTGCGCCCACATATCACTCACTAGACATCATTCTGAAATTAAAAGATGAAGCTCAAGGCGGCAGTCCAAAACAGTGAATCTAATCAATATACAGGCAAAAGTTTAGTGTATGTAAAAATGGTGCAGTGAGCAGCCTCTAGAGTGATCAACTGGGCCAGTTACAGGGCTTGTGTATTATTTGTGCATTTCCTCATGCTCAGGATAGATAGATAGTTTGCTTGTTTGTTAATTTAATTGTATTTATTAGTTAATTTATTTTGAGATTAGCTATTTGTTCCTGTGTTAAATTTCCCTACCCACCTGTCTTAAGTTAACCTGGGACGTCTACTGGTGACGTTTACACTGGGATGTCTGCTGGCAATGTTTACCCAAAGCATCTACTGGCGACACTTACAAATTTAGCTTGCTGAGTCGGACAATGTCTCGCTACTTTTGAACACTATCACATTGGATTAAGATGTTTAGTGCTCCACTACCCAGACAGACTCCAGACAATGCCTTAGAATATGCTTTTTTTTTTTTTTTGTGGCCGATAGGACCTCATATCAGTCACAGAAAATCCTCCAGATAAAAATAATACAACAGTTTATGTAGAATAGGTGCATGGCAAAGATGACACGATTCATTATCCCTTCCTTCACAGTCTAACAAAGTAAACAGACAGAGAGAAGTGGATTATTTTAATCATCTTTTTTTATTATTATTAATTTTCCATTTATGATGATCTACAGTTTGTAATATAGCCTACTTTTTGCCATCAAATGGTTTGAAAGCAGATGAGCAGAGATGCTAAACACATTGTGCTGGGTTACCTGGAGTTTAGCAAGGTTTTTTTTTTTTTTTTTTTTTTTGTTATTCTCAAATCTCCTTGGTATTATTGAATTATTACAAGGCGAACTTAGAAGTTATCTCTTGCCACCTGTCTCCCTCAACATCTTAAATGCTTATTTCATCACTCAGGTATATTGGGTTTTACTTCATACAGTCCAACACATCAAAAACTTTTGTGCAGCTTCCAGCCATTTTATTTTCTACAGTGGATGGTTTGCTAATACAAATAACTAAATGCAGTAGTTAGCATGGAATTGTTTTTCTACCAATATTTGTTCCCCACTATTAGATTTTAAATTACATTGCTGTTTCAATACAAAGTGTGTACATTCCTGAAAATGATACTGAATAAACAAAGAATTAGCTATGCTTGCGATAATTGCTGTGACCCAGTCACAATGCTAAATCTGTCTTAATAATGCTAACATTCAATACTAGTGTACTTTTTGGTAAGGGTGTCGCCCCAGTGACAGATGTATTTATTTATTTATTATAGACAAACATGGATGGGTTTCTCCTTGTGTTCAAACCTGTGACCTCTATGTGTGTGTAAAGTCCAGTGATTTGCCAGCCTTTTCATCAGGGTCCACTCACAGTGTAGCCTACAAACCACTAGATCTGCTGCTCCACATGTAGAGCCAGATGTGAATGTCTATAGTGTATACAGTAAGTGGATTGGGAGAGTGAGCCTGACAGTCCATAAGCCCCGCTGCATGTTTTTAATTGGAGATAAATGCACAAAAATAATTACCTATCAAGGTTTAAAGTCATTGCTCAGCCATTTTTATGTTCTCCTTCATTGTCCCTCTTTAAAGTCTCTGTCCATAAGGGGCCATTTTACACAAGATGCATCTGTGCTGTTTTTTAAAGTTTAAGTAGATATTGAGGTAGAAATTCTGCATAGCACACAACTCATTCCAATAGAGTTTAATTTTAGCAAGTTGCTAAACTAAGGATGTGATACCCTGTAAGCAATAATTGATATATATATATATATATATATATATACAACCCTCACCCTATATATGTATATTAGCTCTTGTCCT
>NW_015652163.1:96271-142597 GCF_001515625.1 Sinocyclocheilus rhinocerous
CAACCCTAACCCTATATATGTATATTAGCTCTTGTCCTTTGTGAGTGGCGCTTGTTATCAGCCTCCAGTCAATACTGTAGATCACTGGGATGGAGTTAAAAGGTAAATCATTCCAGTGCCACTCATACACTTAATGGTGGATTTATTTTGTACAGCAATCCATCTTCAGACCTCCATTAAATGTAATTTTACAGTCCGTACTTGGATAGGTTTGCTTTATTCAGGACTATTCAGTTTAAGATGGCTCCCTGGTTGGGTGTCTGGCTCAACCCCAAATCCATTGCCTTGACAACAGTAACTCGCACCAGTCACAGAATGTCTGCCAAGCTAGACTCAAATAAATAAAAGCTACAAGCAGGGACACACCACAGGAGTGTTCCATCTGTGTTTTCTTAATTGATACTCTTAGTTAGTGAGGATCAACAATGGTATGACCACATTCTCCCCACCTTGAGAACGGTCTTGGACCAGTTTCAATAACTTATCTACTGTATACAGTCAGGTTTAGTGTCTATATGTCTCTCCTGTCTGAGGGCTACTTTCTTGGAGTCTCTCTCAAAAAGAATCATTTTTAATTCATATAATCTTTGGCACCTCATTACCTCGAAAAGTGTTAACAGTAATGTTCTCTGCGCCTCAATTGAAAAACTCATTTTACGCAAGTTTTGTGACTTCCTCTCATTAATGGAGTAGTCTTGAGTACATCCTGAGGGTTTTGTTATACAATGAAACATGGGCTTTATATTGAAGTGCTTACTGGTTTGTAGGGGATGCTTGTACCTGTCTCTCAGACAAATGACTTGTCTCCTCCGGATCAGCGTGATGCGCATTATAGCCCATTCACTGCATCTGATAATGCCCTTGAAACTACCAGCCATCAGCTTTAATGTGGCGTGCGAAAAACGAGCAGGCATTTGAGTACGTGTTTGTACGCATTTATGTATTATTGTAAATGTTTTTTGGAAGGGTCTGGGGAGTTGGAAGGTTCTGTAGAAATATGTTGTGACAAACACTTTTATGCAGAACCGGTTGTTTTGTGCATGAAGCTCACTGACGTGACAGATTCTTTGAGCTGTAGGTCACGATTAGGCCAACAGTCTAATAAACCGTAATCACACACGAGGAGCTCAAGGAGTTACAATATTCCTAATGCTGTCATTTATAGACTGGGTTGAGGTCACTGACTGACACGGGGGCTGTTCACCAGCGGGAGATTATGGGAGTCATTTACCTTGAGTTTGACGGTGCCAGTGGTTTAACCTAAAGCCTCCAATCCAATTAGAGCCGGATGCTCAGCCTAGATCTGCCACACACAGACCTATCTGTGACCTACATATTATAGGCTGTGCAGGGTTATGTTCATTTTAAATCTAATGTGATTAAATGCATCTACAGCATACAGGACTAACTGCAGGTGGGTTTGAGCAGTTGCCAGCCATTCTGCATAAGAGAGCAGTTGCTGGCTCCACAACAGTTGTCAGTCTTAAATAGCTGCTTTCACATGCAGTTCTTTTTTTAAACAGGAGTAACATTGTGTTCTGTAACTAACTCCTTTGAAATTTGAGAACTTACACCCACATTTTGTATTTCAATTGCTTGTAAAGCTGATGTATGGATTTGGATAGTTCAGAGTCATACCTGTTAGCAAATACAGCTGTCATTCCTAAACATTGACAGTGTGAGGGTGTTTCTTCATGCATTTTTGTGTTTTCAAGAAGTTAATTTTTTTTCTTTTTTTGTCAAGCTCACATTAAAATTCACTGGGAAACATTTTGCAAAACATTCATAATTAATTTTTGCTACTTTACTTACAAAGTAGCAAACCTTGTCTAAACTTTCTTAAAATTTGAAAATCCATCAGATAAACATGAATTACATTTTAAAACTATGATGATCTAAACAAAGAATAAAATAATCATACATTTCAAGCATTTGTGTGAACATGATTTATCAGTTGTGTTAAAATATGACTGATAGTCATTTCCACCACACCAGAAATTTCACCCCAAATAAAGATATTTATTTGTAAAATATTAATAAAGGTTTGCATATTTGTTTGCCAATGATATTGAACTATATTTATTTATTTTATCTTATCACCCTTTTATTTTGTCAAATCATGCAAAAAAATGTGAAAATACATAACAATTTTAAATGTGGTACAATGTTATAGAAATGCCAAATTTCCATTACTTTCAAAAAAAAGTATTTATATAACTGTAAGAGTAATAAAATCTAAAAATAGAGTGTCTTTTTTGTAAGTCCACATGGTCAAAAGTGGAACACCTGCAAACAATGGATCTTTGAATTTACTTTCAGGATCTGTGGGTGATTACACATTTGTAAACCAAAATGTGAAATTTGTAGACCTCATAATGTCTTCAAAGTGAGTGCAGCTACATAGCCTAAAGTGATAAATTAAGTTCAGAAGCATTTGTTGTGTTGTAATGTTCAGCATTTTGTGCTCTTCAACATCTTGCGTCTGCCTAGCTTAACCCCACTGACCTTACACCCTGCCTCATATCTTTTATTTGTACCTTTCAGGTTTATGTTGACCTTTTGAAGAGTGTCTGAAATGTCAGCAGCGCGTAGACTGTCTGCAGTCTCAATATATGGTGGCATTTCCGCAGTTAGATGGTATTGCGGACTGTGCTGTTGCCGGCTATTTCAATTTTAACTGCTGTGATTGAGCTTAAGGGATTTTTTTCCCACTGTTTTCTATTCTCTCCCTATATAGCCAACGGTCTCGCTGTTTTTCTGAATTTTGGGGAAAAAAGGCCCCTTCAATATTTTAGTCCTTGCAAGCAACAATGGATATAAGCTTTTCATTTATTGGTACAACAGTCTATAAAGGCTGAGGCATCTTTGGTCTTTTGTAAAGTGTTCACATGGATGAGAAGACCTGAACCCTCCAATCCCTGGCCCTAATTTCTCTGAAACTAGACAATTTCTTTTGAAGCAGAAAATGTGAAGCATGGCTGTGTCCATCTGGTGGATATCTGTCAGCGCTCGACATGTTTACATCGAGACATGATTGAGAGAATCCTGAGTTTGTTTGGCTTCGCACAGTGAATTGTTTGCTTTGGGTATTGAATAATGAAGCATTCTAATGGGAGCAGCTGTCAGATAGGATCTTAATGTTGTCAAATACACCGAATACAAAAGAATCCGATATCAGCATGGTGAATGGAAGCAGCTGTGCGTGAGATGGTTGGGTTGGGAAAAAAGATTTTAGTCAAAGATAAGGCTGGTCCCAAATGTCTGGAGACTGTATTTATGTAGCGTATTTTTCCTTTGGCAACTCAGATACGGTGTTTATTAAAAAATAGCCTGTAGTAAAGCAACAAAATAAATCCGCCTGAAAGAACCTCAAGGTTTTTATTTTATTATTTGACAAACCTGCTGAGGACAAGATAGTAGTTCTTCTTGTTTGCAGTTTACAGAGCCTCGTGTTGTCACAGAGACAGGTGTGATATTTCAGGACACCTAATTCAATAGCTTCTGTCAGAAGAAGAAGATATTTTCTGAGTGTCATTCTGTAAGAAATAGCTTACAGCACTTTTAATTGTAATACATTTTATTTTAATATGTTTTTTTTTTTTTTTTTCGTAATTTCTGAGCATGTCATGTCTTTTATCTAATTATATTTCAACAGAAAATTATCATATAATATCTAGTACATTATTACTATGCGTGTAAAGCCTAGTTAATATTCGCCATCACTTCTGCCCATGACAGTGCACTCATTTCTAATGACAGCTCAGAGTCCGTATCATGCCACACCTGTCACAAACCTGCAAGTCTTGCTATCTGTTAGACCCTGGTAGCAAACTCAACACCTCCTCACTTCTTTTGACAGGTTCCAGCTCACCAGTTTACCTCTTCACAAAGCCTTCAGTTTGAATATTCTTGAGATTTCTTAATAGAAATAGTCTCCTGAGAAGTGTTTTCTGCACCACTGGTGGTACAGGATGGAATTACAATATGAATGATCATCTCCAAACAGGTGGATAGGTTTCAGTAGTTATGTATTGTTTCATTTAAATATGCTTGCGGTGGTTGCATTATTATTATAATGGTTGTAGAAATTGTCAAAAGGAATGGAATAGTTTATTTTTCTTCTTATTGGAAAAAAACAACTTGTTGCTTCTTCAATTTTGTCAGCCATGTTGAATTTCGTTGTCGTCAAACACAATAATATGTAAAGAGGACGGTCGTAAATAATTATGGATAAGAACTAAAGATAATCACCCAATGGTGTTTTGGATTTAACATCACATCCTGAATGGGTCATTCATTTTAATGATGTAGCAGACAACATGAATCAGGCAATTGAAATTGCTAGGGAATGATAATATAAAGTTCAGTATTAGCATATGCTATTGGAATATTTTGGACAAAACTGAGACATGTTTAAAGAAGGAACTACTTTACAGGATCTCATTTATTGTTAATTAAGCATGAATAATGTTCAGTATGCTGCTGAGTGACAGTGATCTGGAATAAATCACTTGTGTATTTGTACATGAATTGTTAAAAAGTACTATTTGATCATATTTCAAATTGATTAATGGCAATAATAGGCTACAGCTGAATCCAGTAGGCCTATACAATGAACCTCTCCCTTGCTGCGTCCCAATGTGCCTACTTATACTAAGCCCTTAAAGTATGTACTCTTTTGGTGAAGAAAAAGTACACACTTTTGAGTGTGTAGTAGAGGAGTAGGCAAGCTTTGGGACATACTATCACATCACACAACTGTGTCTTTAACGGACGCTCGCATAGATACACGCACCCTGTCACTGTAAACTGGCCTGTCAATCATCTTGTCACAGTTAACATCCTCTACAATGAAATATACGCGTCCTGGGAAAATGGCACGTATGGTCACCCTACTCAAACCCCTTTTTCTAAGCCTCTCTACCTAACCGCCGGTTGCGCACATCCGCCATGTTTGTAGTTTTTTAACGCGTTTTATTCATGTTTGTAGTTCTGGACACAATCCTTCACCAAAGCGCAATGGATTGTGGGCAGTATTAGCCATTAGAGTGTGCTCGGATCCACACTTCAAAAATCGACCTGAAATAATAGACCATCAGGGGACTTTTAGCATACTCTTTTCAACGTACTATGCTTTGGGACACACTTATTCTAATCTCACATACTATTTAGGATGGATATGAACATTGGGATGCAGGGCCTGTATCCTTTGCTGCATTTACTTCCTGCCTGATTGTTTGTACCCAACAGAAGAGACTCGTGCCCCACACACTCATCCCCTGAGATCTGCAAGTCTGTACCACTAACGCTGGTTAAGCTTTTACACCACTTAATGAGATGGAAAGGGTTTGAGAGGGAAAGAGAGAGCCCGGAGACATTGACTTTCATCAATGCCTTGTTTTACATTTGGAACTATGATGAGCACAGAAAGGCAGAGATAAAGTATTTTGTATATGAATGCAATATTTAGATGATGGCAGTTATTCGCAGTCCACCAGAGATGAGTAGGATTCTTTCGACAGAAAAAAACTTTTGAGTATAAATAACATTAGATTTGCCATGGGCATAAAATTCACAGTTGCTAATGAACTTAAAATGTACGGTGGCTGCAAAATGTATTTGGACACTTAAGCCGCATGAATGTCATTACATTAGACAAACAAAATATCAAACCAAGTAGTATTTGTTTTAAAATAAAGATAGCACAATTTTTTATTTATTTTTTTATTTATTGCATTTATTTTATATCTAATGCAATTAAGTTCATACAGTATTAAGCTTGGCATATGTCTAAATACATTTAAGGAGCCACTGAAACCCATCTTTAGGTTTCCTTCTCCCTGTGAAAGTGTTTGGTTCTACCTGATGATAAAAGCTGATGGCGGACATGTTGGCATTCAGGTAGTCTCTCGCACACTCATGAATATTCCTGAGGGAGTGACTGGAGGGACTGCTTGTCCAAGGTAAGAGTGACAGGGAGAGGGATTTAGTGCTGACAGGGGCTATTTCGCTGCCACAGACCAGATCAATAAGGATTCTGCTGTGTGCTGTTACTTGTTGGCCGTCACACGCTCATGCAGAGAGACAGGAGAGAGATTCAAAATTATATATATATTCTCATTCTTGTACTTTCTGGGGGCTTTATTTTCCATCGACATTCAATAAGGGTAACTGAACCTAAACTCTTAAAGGTGGGGTATGTATTTTTTCAAAAACGCTTTCGGGCCGAGTACCAAAACAAACTTGTAGCCAATTAGCAGTAATGGGCGTGTCTACTCATGATGCAGAGAGAGAAAGCGCTAAGTGCACAGGACGGACATTAGCCGAGCCGAGCGACGACAGAAAGATAGAGATGGCGGATAAAAAAACAAAAAAGGAAAACATCTGCGGAACAAAAGAAGGCTTACGATAAGGCAAGAAGTAGGACCAGGGTAAATTAGCCGAGCCGAGCGACAGAAAGATAGAGATGGCGGATAAAAAACAAAAGAGGAAAACGTCTGCGGAACGGTAAGGCAAGAAGTAGGACCCGTGTAAATATCGGATCAGCTTTCCAGCGCTGGAGAGAACTCAAGGAGTGGAAGGCCTGCGATCGGACGGCGAGGTTGCTTTGCTTCTTCTCGATAGGTGAGTAACACCGTGTTTACACCGGACGCGACAGTTGTTGCGACGCGCCACAACAGCTAAAGTCTGTCTACATTGGACGCGACAAAGCGACCGTTGAAAATCATTAGATGTTTCTCAGAACTAATCGTTGCCTGGGTTGCATACGTATGTGTGGTGCGGAGCTATCAAAATAGGGGAGAGACCCTTTTGGGGTAGGGGCGTGTTTGTTTTGGTGATTTGAAATATCAACATTGGCTACCAGAAATCACTTACCCCACCTTTAACAAAGCTATCGCAGAATTCCAGTACATACCTGCCGGCGCATGTGTTACAATTGGATATGTGCCGTCCTGAACCGGAACCCAGCCTGGCAAGGTCGCCTGCGCCCATCTGTCACCTAACTATAGTAACCAAGTTGCAACCAGAGTAGGTTCACTGTCTCCTTGTGCCCTTGTCTCTGCGGCAGGTGACACAGGTGGGGAAAGAACACAACAAATATGTGCCTTTAACAGATATACTGTAGTTTAACAGGTATATGAAAATTCTTTGTAGAATGTTGATGTTGCTGTTTTCCTTTCAATAGGCTGTAAAGCTCCAAAAAGGAGAAATAGCACCATAAATATTGTCTATTCAACTTTTGTACTGTATTACAAGGATTCTGAAGGGTTTACACGTGCCTTTCATGAAACATTTGCATATATTTAAAATGGCATCTTAGAAATAAAGGTTCTTTGGCATCTGTGGTTCCACGAAGAACCTTAAACATTAATGGAACAGTTTCACTGCACTGTGGCAAGAAGGTTCTTCAGATTAATACAAATGGTTCATTTAAGAACTGTTCACTGAAGGTTGCATTGGGGAACTAAAAATTGTTCTTCTATGATATTTTGGAACCTTTATTTGTAATGAGGCCAACTGTAATTGAGTCCTGTATGCTTTGTAGCTAGTTGCACCAAAATTGAGTGTGCAGATATTTGGAGTCAGAAGATGCCTTCTCCATCCCAAAAAAGAAGTAACAACTAAAGGTAGGAGGATCTTGAAAGTATATAATCATTTTACATGTTAGCTTTAACTCTTTTTAACATTTTTTAGTAAGCACAAACGTTTAAATTACAAGTTAGTTAGGGCATGTATTTTCACCTGGCAGTAAATAGAAGTTGTGTTTGCATGTCTTAGGAAGTAACCATAGTAACAGTATGCCGCATGAGCACTTCATTAGGATAATTAACGGATGGTACATGATTAATTACTGCTATTATTTGATACTTTATGGTAGATATAAATGTCACAGATGTATCACAAACACTTTGTAAAATACAATTTGGGTAGCATAAGATGAACCTCAAAATGTTGCACCCTATAGAAAGTTCCTTTGTAAAACGTCAGTCTTTCTGGAAGTCATTGTATACTTTGCATACTGATTATATAAATGACTGTTACTGGTACTTTTAAGGTGCTTTTTTGTAATTTTTGGAGATGGTCAGTTACTTGACCATTAAATATCATTATATGAAAAAGAACAGCTCTCTCTCTGTTGTCTACAGAAGAAAGAGCATCTTAGAGTTTTAGAACAAAATGAGTGAAGTAATTGAAGAATTTTTGGGTGAAGTACTCCTTCAAAGATTAGAGATACCAGAACTGAGTAACTCTCTTCATCACAAAAAGCCATAATACTGACTTGCCCAAATGTTCAAAGCAAACAACACAAAAGAGCAATCTAACTTTCAGCATCCTTTATGATGCAACATCTGAGTTAAGTGAAGATCCACGGCGCAGCTTGGTGTGTCAGATCTCTCATTCAGAGCTCTAAGTGGGAATAGCTAATGATACTGTGGTTTAACCCTCTCTTTGCTCTCTTTGAGAAACAGTCAGTCAGTGTGTGCATGAGCAAAAACCACTTGTTTAATCTCACAACGAGTATTTCATTAAATCATGAATAAATTGTGCTTTTGCATTTATTTCAAACAGTCTGAGTTCAGCTGGCAATTTAAGCGATCTTACAATTTCCCCTAATGGCAAATACGCTTACGAAAAAGGGAAAAGAAGCCAGCAGCTTAGTTTAAAATGAGAAGATGTTTCGGAAAGGCTTAATGTTTTAGGCTTAAAACTATGGAAAGCCTGCTTGTGTGTGTGTTTGCAACTTTGCACAGTTGTGTAATTGAAAGACATCGATGAACATAGTCAGTCGCTTAGACCATTGACCACAGTGTGCAAGGTCAATACTAAACGCCGTTTGGACGGACAAGCAAAACCAAACCCTAGAGCTTCACCGGCCCGGCACTGACATATTGATTTGCTCATATAAGACCTGTCCTTTAGTGAGGAGTGGGCTGCTAAGTGTTTGCTGTTACTTCACTCTTGAAGGATGAGCCTAGGATCTTCTGTTTGTACTAAGAGGCATCACTGTCAGTGTAGAGGGGGAAATAAGCTCGTTTTGAGGAGGGATGGTCCCGTTTCCCTGTATTTGCTGAAGATACACACTCCTAGAATCCTCAGAGCACACATCTCTGTGTACAAACATGTTCACATAATCTGAAATCCTAAAACAGTTTGTGCCTCACGGCTTGGATTTTCAAAGCACTGATTCAAATGTTCAAACTTTCTAAACCTAGTAACTGAATGGCACTGCATGTACTGTAGATTATGATTATAGAAGCATTCTTGTCTGTGTATTGACACAAGGCTTTTGCTCAGGTCACTTTTTATACCCTTGCAGTTATTTGACACAGATTAAATGGCAAGAGAAGTAGCAAGTTTTCTAGCGGGTCTTTAGAAGGCTCCCCATCCCTCTGTCTGTTGTGATGTTCTCCCCCTCAGCAGTCGCACTTTTCCTTTTCATCTCTTCATCATTCACTTGTTTATATTGCTGTCTGTCTCACCCAGAGCTACTGGCAACCGATCACATCATATTTCACTCATTATGATATTCCCGCTTTCCTCTCCAAAGGTTATCTTGCTCTTCCCGCAACCACTTCCTCTTCCCACATATTATCTCGTTAGCTACATAGAAAAGGGCAAAAGTCATGTGCGCCATATGACTTAAGCACAGTACTTCCTGTCTGTCTGTCTGTCTATCTGACAGTATAATGATCTGTCTGTTGTTTCTCCATCTGTCCCTCTGTCTATCCAAAATATCTGTCGTTTTGCCCTATTATATCGTATTTGATTTATTGAATTATATAGACCTGTATAACGGCTTTTACACTTTGCCTTGTTTTAAATGTTGGTTTTACAAACTTTCCATTTAAAATTTCTCAATTTTCATCATTACATTTCAGTAACATTTCATAATATGGTATTCACAGCATATTTACATAAGTACTGATACAAATGCTAATGAGACACATACTAGTGCACTACATGCACTTACTGCATAATTATTTTGTAGAGCTTGTGTGGGAGATTTTCTAGAATTTCACATGAGACACAACTACATGACTTTGTAAGGGGCCGAAACAGCTTGTGAGTTAATTAGTATGGGGTAATTAGAGCGGCAGAAGACACCGTTCTTCATCTGCAGAATACACGTGGCAAGGACATTTGAAGGACTTGTGGCAAGTTCACACAGAGCGTGTATTTGGGTTCCACTGCACTGCTTTTTAATATTTTTTTTTGTGCAAGCATGTGCACGATGGATGTTTTGTACTATTGTCTTATGGTTTTTTCAGCATCTTGTGTTGGTAAGCATAAGAACGTGTTAAGTGTGAACAGCCCCTTAAGGTACAGTAACTTGATACAGTGTAAATGATCCAGACCGCAGTGGTGTGTTTGTTCATCATTGAACCCGAGAGAGTCCACATTACACCTTTTTTCATATTACTCTATTGCCCGGCAGTAGCTGCCAGCATCAAGTTAGAGGCACTGATATTTGCACATAAAACAGCCGCCAGATCTGCACCCGTCTCACTGCAAACCTGTGTTCCATCCAAATGTTTAGTAGGTGAATGCCACCAAATTGGATCCACAAAATCACTTTTACTGCACCTCAGAGGAATGATCCATGTTACCTCCAAAATTAAATTTTTAGCATTCCTCATTTGCAAGTCACTTTGGATAAAAGCAACTACTAAATGCATAAAATGTAACTTAAAAAAAAAACAGACAGAACATTAAAGTAATTTAGAGTTTTAATATAAAAATATGTGCTTAGTATTTAAAAATAGATTTTAATTAAATAGTCTTTTTCATAAATGTCTTCATCTCAAGGTCCTGGTTTTTAATACTTGAAAAACTTTATTTTGTAGCATTTGATTTATTTGTTCACAATAACTTTTGGGAGTTTGGGAGTTGGATAGTTCACCCAAAAATACTGATTTTTTTACAAAAGAAGCTATTTGGAAGAATATTGATAGACAAACAGTCTTTCATAGTATGCAAAACAATTTGTGTTCAACAGACCAAAGAAATTCAGATCGGAAAATTGTGGAAATATTAAGCAGCACAACTGTTTTTAACAATGATAATAATATGAAATGTTTCTTAAGCACCAAATCAGCATATTAGAATGATTTCTAAAGAATCATGAAACACTGAAGACTGGAGTAGTGACTGCTGACAATTCAGCTTTTTTAATTAATTGCATTAAAAAAGAAAACAGCTTGCAAACATGTGATGCATAATTTCATGTGATTTGTAATTTTTTATTTATTTTAAATATGTCTCTTAAGATGCATCTTTCTGCAATGTAAAGATGGCTCTAAATAAGCAATTCTTACCTGAATTTAATTTCCTCCAAACTCCGGAGTGACTGCTAGGCCGTCCCATACTCCAGTGACTTATTTCAATGACTTTTTATCTCGCAGAGAGCGTTTGTGACTCCTGTGGCTTACCGTAACAGCAGAGCATATGTCATTAAAATGAGATTAGGAACAGCTCTTTGCTTGTTGTGCAGTTTGGCTCATTGTTTGAGTACGGCTGTGCCATTCTAATGTAACATTGGATAACGCGTCTCCCATTGCTCTCTTGCATTTAGCTGATAGCACACTATTCTGAGAAGGGTGTCCTATTAAAAAGAGCTGCTAGGGAAAGTGTTGAATGCTGGATGAGATCCAAACACACACACACACTACTGTATTTCTAGTATGAAGATCTCATTCTATCATACAAATGAAGCACACACCTACGCGATGCTTTGCTTACACCACAAAAAATGCTTTTTGAGCACCTGGTGAAGAACATTTTTGAATGAGATCGTACAGAAAGCTCATCTCACCCGATACACAAACACCATGAAACCTTCTTAAGCTGAATCAGTCTGTTTCCAGATGTATGTAAGAGCAAGCCTTATCCATCCTTTTTACATCTGGACTGCTCGTGTTTCTCTCATGGTTACACATGTTCTCCTATGTTTCTTCCCCTTCAGAGGAGCAATTACTGTCAGTACGCCATGCTGGCTCTTTCTGCACCTGTCCCTGCTTCTCCGAAGCTTCCCCTCTCCTGACACAACCTTGTGTAATTACCCAGCAAAGGATTCAGGCTTCTGCTTCCACACCGTCACCGCCACCAGCCTTCTCGCTGCTTCAATTTTAATTGAATCTCAAGTGCTGATTGTGAAAGGTGACTAGCTTTTAAAGCGCTCAAGGTCTTTCAGACATATATATATATATTTTTTGGAGGCATGGGGAGAGGGGTTGAAATTGAGAGGGAGGTTTTTGGTATAAAGGACACTAGTGTTTTGGTGGTCTTTTCTTTGGTTTGGTTTTAATGCAGTGTCTTTAGGCATTTAACTCTTAATGAACATCGCTGGATTGTTAACCATTTTGAATCGTCACATTAAAGTGACTAACATTCTAATTTAATTATTTAGCCTTAATAACATGTTTGTACTCCCAGCTGTACTCTGTATGGAGTGAAAACAATGAATGCTCATTACCAGTTAAGTGAGGCGGTATTAATTCAAGGTTTACCCTTAGGCTACTGTTTCTCTGTATCAGTTTAGATTTATTGTTTGACTCACTTCCTACTTCTCCTTTTTTAATGTTTCAGCTGAAATTATCTTAAGCTTTATGTTGTGTTGTTCCAGGGTAGTCATCTATGAGTATTCTTTGCATACAAATCTTATTCCCAATTTCCATTTGTCTGTTTAATAATGGGGTAGTGTGTTTTTTTTTCTGACAAGTTAACCAATTTCATTGGTTTTCTCAATCTGTAAGGTCACGGTTAGGGTGTTGTATAGGCAATTGACATGATTGTTGATCGACATGAACAGTTAAATCTTTATAATTGGCAGTGAGCAGGATTTGCGCTTAACTGGTTTAAAAAAATAAAAAATCATGCCTCATGCATTCAAATTTCACCCAATTGCTTTATTAACAGATCCACTGTCTAACTGAATTGCAATATTAGTCTTTCTCAGCGCAAGAAAGAGGACACTACTCCTTACATGAACACACCTGCAACAAATGTGTTGAGTCAACACATTGGGGATTGTGTTGCATCAGTATTCATCCACTTTACATTTAAATTCTAGAAGCATTTTTGTTAGGCATCATGATAGACAGAAGCAAAGCAATTACCTTTGACCTAAGAGGACATTTGCATATATATTTAAGCCGTAATTGTGCTCTCTGAATCTTTATTCAGACTTGTGGCCTTCACTTGATACACATAAGATGCTGACTGTACACAACTCTGTTGGGCACTTTTGAGGAGAGTCATTTCTTTTGTCCCAGCAGTCATCCAAACATGATGGAATACAAGCAACATGCGATGTCACAACTGCCACATTCATAGAGATTCTGCAGTGGGTCAGTACTGGTTTCTATTACAGTTAATTCCCTCTCAGTTAATGGAATCATCAGGGTTTCCGCCCAGCTGGACAGAACTAGTTCATTTCCAGAGTGGACATCAGTTGTAGCAAAGTCATTTTATATTAGCTTTCCAGTGTGCGCTGTCGACAGGAAGATTGCAGGAGATCCCTTTCTCGATGTTTGCCTTAGAGGGCAAAACTCCAATGCCAGTTTGTTCCAGTGGATCTGTTTCCTGTGGCACTGGCCTTTAATGTCGGTTTTCCATTACAGCATATATACAGCATGCCACAGGCTGGTCATATAGCCAGCTTGAAGGAAACCATTGATTTTCTCTATTTTTAAATGCAAGATCTATGTCTTGGAGATGACTGACATCTTGAATTGTGCAGTTCTGGCTACAATAATACTTCCTACTTTACGAGAACCACCTTTCCTCAAAATTCCTCAAAAATCAACAAAAAAATATTTTTGTTTTGTTGGTCAGGCTTTATTAGTTTGTTTCTTGCAGTGCCTAAAATAATTTTGAGGTAACCTGTGTAGCGCCCCCTGCCTTCTCGAGAGTTACGTCTCTCGAGTTCTGTTTGGGTGGAGCACCGGGTTCTGGTGATATGTCTCTCGACTAGTATTATAAACTATATCACACCTCTGGTATTACTAATATTTACAAGCTAAGCCTACAGGTAAGTATGGTGAATCCAGGTTAATACACCAGGTAAGTATGGGTAAGTATAAAAACTATAAGGTTTTATCATCAAAATAAATAAGTGAATAGATTAATAGTCAAATCTCAATAAATATGTAAATGTCAATAAATAGAAAAATAGAAATAAATAGATAAATAGGTCAATAAATAAATAGTGTGTAAAAAGGCAACAAAATAGACTATATACTGTGTCAGTATCAAATGTATCAATGACAACACTTCAATAAAGGAAACTGCTCAATTAAAATTGACTCTGAGTGAATTATTTCCAATATATCTCAGCATCTGCAGATGACTACTGAAATTAGTCCCTCTGACTATATACAGCTTGCTGTAAGAGCAACTGGGACAATAACAATAACCGTAACTGGCATTTAAATATCAAATAAAAATAAACAGCATATATGTGGGCCCCCACACACACACACATGCATTCATCAACCCCCACCGTTGCAGGCCTGGATCGTTGCTAGGGTGCGTTGAGGCCGATTAAAACACAAAACTGGCCGCTTCACTCTAACCGAGCAAAATAAAACAATGCAGAGTAGGCTACCTCAATGCAAGTGAATGACAAGCGATCGAGCGTGAAGATCACTTTGCTCAAGTTCTCTCTTGCTCCGACAGCGATCGTGAACTCTCCCTCGATGTGGTGTATCCAGCGATGCCAGAGGAACTCTGAATTCTCTCGGGGAATCAGACCGCTATCTGGGTTGCGACACCTCTCTGTCGATGCCAGAGAAACTTGTAATACATGCCGATCAGCGCTCTTGTAGTCCGTCGTTCAGCGACGTCCTCAACACGCTCACCGTCTCTCTTGACGATCTGTACACAGACACTTGTAAAACAACCGGCTTCCCGTCCGGATGTGAACAATTTTTTGTCTATAAAACACTAATACACTTAGTCTATAAAACTCACTTGAAATACTCAAATTAGACAGCGAACTACAAAACACTGACAGTTGAATTCTTGCTGAAAACACCTACTTTATAACAAAATAGCAAGTTTAAGACACTGTAATAATCGCGGATCAAACGAAACTCGAGTCTTCTCTCTCTCTTCTCCTTCTCCCATTCAACGGTTCTCCCCTTAAAAAGGATCTTAATCCACCAATCAGAATACACCAAACAGTTAAGGGGGTGGGACCATTACATTTACAAATCAATCAAAACGAATGATTTTGCTTACCCATATTTGCATACTGAAGGTTATAAATATAGGTGACCACTCTTAAAAATAAACACAGTAACGAACTTAACTGTGAATGTTTACAATCAAAATAAACAGGGATTAATCACACTAGAAATAATGTAAAGGCTTAATTAACCCAAGTTTACCCAGGGTTACACCTGAATGTTAAATGGGTCATATGATGCGATTTCAATTTTTCCTTTCTCTTTGGAGTGTTACAAGCTCTTGGTGCATAAATAACATGTGTGTAGTTTACTCTGTGGGGGAGCAAAAGATACTACAAAATCAAATATAGTACCTTTGAAGATTGTGAGCTTTGGATGTGTTGCTCTTTATTTATTTATTTATTTATTTTTCTGCCAACTCTCTCCAACTTTGGTGTCTCTTAGCACTTTTATAATATATTTGTTTTGGAAATATTAATCTCTCAATATTCACTAAGTAAATTAATATTTTGGTAATCTGTTAGGCTTTCAGTGTTTTGAAAAATGTGTTTATACTTGGAGAGCATCACCAGTGTGATTTAGAAAATATTGGTAACATTTCATGAGCCTGTCCATGTTACATATACAACAATGCAGGGCAGGAATGATAAATGTAAAGGACATAAATAATATTTATATATTATTAATTGTACTTTACATTTATGCCATGTTTTACATACAGTGTATAGCTGTTTTATTTATGATGTGCTGTATATTGATGCCTGTGTATTGATATTAATGCCGTTGACCATATTTGCGCTCACCTGCAGTGAGAAACCTCTGTCACTGTCAGTAAACAATGATGAATAGCCTCCAATTTCCTTCTAAGCTGGTTGTTATGTTGAAGGCATTTATTAAGAGTAATTTATAATAATGACTCTCTGGCTTGCTTAGTAATTCCTGGACACAATGTGACAGCTGTTAAGGTGCTAATTTAAGAGGACATTGAATGAAATTGTAACAAACGGTCAGAAATAAGCACCCTGGCGATACAGTGATGCAGCTGCTATTAAGTCTGATATTGCAATATGTTTTAATTTAGTTTTTATACCATGTTGTGAGGTTAAACCAGGGGTCAAAATGACTGGCCTCTAAAGTGTTAATGTTATTAAATACAGTCCTCAAATCAATTTTAATTTTCTCCATTTTGGTTTGGTCTTTAGTGTTATCCCATAGTTCTCTTAAAGAATTGATAGAACTAGTAGAACCAAAAATATGTTTTTCCACATGACTTATTACAGGCATAAAACAAATGTGAATGCACAGCTTTTGCTAGTGACACACTGCAACATGACATCTAAAATTGTGAACATGAAAAGCAGACCTTTCAGAGTTGAGTGATCTCGTCTTCATAAACTATCCCTCAGTAATTCTATAAAGGATCATGAACTGAGAAATCAAACTTCCCTTAATCTTTTGATATGTAAGAGGTCACTGTGCTATAAAAAAACATTCTGTAAGTTTCAGAACTCAAAACTTTCTCAATAGTCTAAAAACAGCTTATATTGAAGCCAGTCTGCCAAAACGACAGGTTGAGGAATGTGTCACTCTATTTTCTACATCGCTGCCTGTTTAGCCCCGCCCATTGAATTGCACACATAGTAGGTAAATGACAAGAGCGGCAAACGCAGGTCTATGCAGAAACCAAATGATAAACTTTATTTGATGAACTGTATTTTTAATGAAGTTATGACGCTTTTTGATGTAAAATATCTTGATAACATTATAAGTGGACCTCAGAGTAAGTACAAAATAATAAAGTGTTTGCAGTGGTTGGTGTGGAGCTGCTGAAATGTGGCCAGAAGTTGAGAAAGGTGCCTTGGTCCAGGGAGCTCACTCTTGACTTCTGAAACCTTTGCACCTGGTCTCCATAGTAACTCCAACAATGGGAGCAGTAGCTGCTGGTATTATTATATGCTGCCTAGCAGCCAGGCATTTTTGAAGTTGAGGTGGAGTTGGCCTGACTGAGCCTATACTAATGAGACAGACATGTCCTGGCTGTCAAGGGCATTTATATGATTCCTTCACTGTCCCTTTAGTGAATGCATCTGCAGTATGTCTTTCTTACTCTCACTCTTCCTTTTAATGTTCAGATAGATTATTTATTTATTTGAGAGTAACTGAGCAGAGTGGCAGCAATTTTACCAGCCCACTTTAATTTAACTAGAGGAGATAATGACATATTTATCTTTTTTTTTTTTTTTAATTTGAAATAAACAATCCTGACATTTGTCTTTTTCAATCCTACAAAAATGTGTTTACTCTTTTCATCATTAATTTACACTCATTTTTCTTTAGAATGTGTTAACAATGCTGTTAACAATGTGTATAAAGAGTGAGGAATTTGTGCTGACGTGCAATAGCACTGCGCTCAAAATGGAGTGGTATCTTTGAGAGAGGAAACTCTGATGCTCAGCTTTCAAAAAGAAACACTTTTTGCTTCGGGCCAAATAGTGCAACTCTGCTCCCCTCTCCACACCACTCACAAACTCTGGCTGTGAATGAGACAGTTAAAGGCCACAGATCAAGCTTTATGATCTGCACAATTCAACATGACCCCATCCTCACAGTCAATCTTCCTAAACACATGAACTCACACACTATTGTGTTGCCATTCAGAGTGAAGCCAGTGAACAGATGCCCGCTCAGCTGGAATTATGGCTCTTATTGCGGTGAGCTCAGTATTTAACACTGTGGATGATGTCACTGTTGCCTCGTTTGGACTGTGCGCTGTTCCCCAATTACATGTTGCAGATGGTTGATTTCAGAAGTTTGCGACTGTAGAATTAAATTTGCTGTTTAAGTGTTCCTGTGGCTCAGTGGTAGAGCATTGCATTAGCAGCGCAAAAGGTTGTGGGTTCGATTCCCAGGGAACACACATACTGGTAAAAAACGTATAGAATGCACTGTAAGTCGCTTTGGATAAAATGCTAAATGCATAAGTACATAAAATAAAATACAAATGCAAAATGTATTCATGCGGAGTGTGAAACAATAGGGGTGTGGTGTGCTTATCGTGCCAAGTGACGAGTGGAGGCTGAAGATGAGCAGTTCAGAAGGGCGGTAGGTCCAAAGGCACAGAGGCAGATAGTCATCATCTTAATGGTGGCCTGGATATGTCATGCTGTACCTTTGTGGGACTTGTGCAAAGAGATGCGGTCCTGGATTACGTACAGCAGCCACACTTGATTATGATATATGAATAGAGGAAATTTACTGGATATAAATACTGGCCATGACATTCAAGTCATTTATTTGTATAGTGCTTTTAAAGTGATAGTTCACACCAAAATGAAAATTCTGTCATTAATTACTCACCCTCATGTCTTTCCAAATCCGTAAAACCTTCATTCATCTACAGAACACAAATTAAGATATTCTTGATGAAATCTGAGAGCTCTCAGACCCTGCATAGACAGCAACGCAATTGCAATGCAATTTCATTTTTCATTTATTCAAAGGAATTTTTTTGTATTTCACAGTGTGTTGCCACACAGGTGTTCTGAAGAAAAAGAAGTTCCATTGAAAGTATGAGTCAGGATTGATTATAAAATTACGTGGTAACTTAAAGCCATTTGTTGCCTGCATTTGTCAGTTTGCCAGTATTCATTTTGACCCTGGTTGCTATGGCATTATTCTTGTCCTTGACTGTGAGGAAACCAAAAACTCCTGAATATGTAATTTGGCAAGCCACAGAGCACCTGCAGATGGGAGATGACCTCTATCTGAATGCATTTAAGAGCGCTTTCATTTATCTATAGAATTACAAAACGGCTACATATATATATCCATTCCAGTCACCCTGCTGACTCCTCTTACATCTTTTTGTCTATCACACTTTTTTATGTTGGGTGGGCCCTGTTTAATCAAACACTGGGTGTGCATTACAGTTTTGTGACCTTGACTGAGCTAATCCAGTTTTATCAGTCTCAGTTAAAAGCAACAAGAGCACTTTGGAGATATCGTATTCTCTTTCTTTCCTGAGATGCAGGTGTCTTCCAAGAAATATCAGCACTTATTGAATGGTAAGATTCCTAGTAATGGATATTGAATGGAATCTCTATCTTGGAGGTGTTTAGTAACCCCTCTGTGATTGGATGGTTTTTAATTTATATTCTTTATACTGTATGCCAGTTCAATCCAAGCCGTTTTGCAGATTTTATTTTATTTTTTCATGTAAGCGCTAGCAGACATAGGCCATGTGAGGCTTTGCATTCATTTTTTTAATCCTCGCCACCACATACCTACTATGATCATTTTTCATGTGCTCAAAGAGAGAGGAAAAATGCAGAAACATCCGCATGTATCAAAGATTTCTCCCCCTCTTTGAATATTTGACTTACACTGCCTTGGTTTTCTTGTAATACATTCCTTGGCGGCTCATTTAGCATATGGGTTTAGCTTTTCAGCTTTTGCCTCGTGTAGCGACAGAGGATCTTGTTTATCTAGTGATGGCCTCACTATTAATGTCTAAAAGGCCATTTCTTCACGAGTCATTTGCCGCTAATGTAGACTAGCAGTAACAAGCCATCTAGGAAGGACCCTGTAATGCAGCTTTTTACTGGTCATTCAGGGTCCAAATGTGTACCTGTGTTGACGTATAGGCATGTGCCCAAAGACGAATACACTCGGAAAGGCACGGATAATGAGTTCTTCTGAATGGTTGAAGAAAAGGGTTTATGATTATCCCAGCAAGCTCAGGACAGTGTTAATTTATTCGTCAACGACATTTTTTTGACCAAAGACAACGAGACGATAACGAACTAAAACTCCTTTTGAATGACAAAAACTATGACGTAAATCTATTGACATTTTCGTCAACGAATAAAAACGAGACGAAAATGTTAGAGGGACTATTTGGGAAGAGATTCATTCAGAACGAATCTGCTGCGTGGTTCGGAGTTTAGATACGTACATATGAACCAGCGGGACATAAGCTAACATACACTTGCTTCACATCAGATAAAACGTTCAAAAATGTCAATATGTGGGAGTAAGAGAAGAGCAGACATATGGATAAATCTGACGACGCAAGAGAGAACTCAATTCGGTCTGGTTTTCTGAGCGCAGACACTGAAGCATACACACACAGAATGCGCGTCTCACAGCGCAAGAGTACTCTTTCGCATCGCATGAGCGGAGAATTACACACAAAACGATGTCGAATTGTCCGTTTTGACGAGTATGCACGTAAACAGTTGATTACGGCTTAAGTGAACGTAAACAGTTGGGAGAACGTGTATCAGTACATTGCATCCATTGCAGCCGTGCATTCGGTTTTAAAGGGACAGCAGCATGTCTATCATGATAAAACCCTAATATCAAACCTATATAATGAGTTAGGAAATTTTACAGAAATGCTTAATAAATGCCTTACACTATAACTAAACCCATTAGATTTTAGCTGACTAAATTTACTGTAGATTTAGTCGACTAAAATCGTATGATATTTAGTCGACTAAAACTAAAACTAAAAACAATTCAGATGACTAAAATATGACAAAAATTAAATGGCATTTTAGTCAAAAAACTATGACTAAAACTAAATCAAAATTTGCTGTCAAAATTAACACTGGCTCAGGAATACATCAGTGAAACTAAAATTACAGTGCCATAGATAGTCTGTGAAGCCAGTGTGACTAAAATGTGAACTGCTGAATTTTGTTTTATTTTATTTTATTTTATTTTTGTTTATATCTTATTTTACATACAAGTTTAATAAAATACATTTCTGATTTATTCAAGGCACATATTTATTTTACATTTATATACAGGTACTTAGCATTTTGTTTACTTTTACATTTTTTACATAAAGGTTGTAATTGAAAATACTTTTAAGTATACCTTTATACAAGGCATATTTTTATTTTAAATTTATATTTGCAATTATTTACTTTTTACATTTATTTTACATAAAGATTGTAATGAAAATAATTTAAATATATATCTTTTAATTTTCCATTTATATTTACTATTAACTTTTTACACTTGACAAAGTTTGTAATAAAAATCAGTATTGCTATTTAGCGTTTCTATTTACTGTAATGTTTTTACATTTACAATTATTTTATGCTCATAAATGTTGTAATAGAAAATAATTTATTACGTTTATATTTACAATGACAGTTTTTTTTTTTTACATTTAAATTTTACACAAAGGTTGTAATAAGTGATTTCTTTTTTTTTTTTTCTTTTTTTTTTTACATATTTACTATTATTTAGCTTTTTTTACATTTAATTTGCTTAAAGTTTGTTATAGAAAATACTGGTATGAAATATACCAAGTATGTTTGTTGTATAGAAACTACAAATGGAATAATTGCATCTAAAAATAGGCTTTTTCTTCAATTCTGGCACACTGGTTCAAGCCCCGCTCACTTGTTTCTGTCTGAATATAGTTACAGAAACTGATAAATTTGTCATTGCAACTGATACATTTACAGATAATGGCTTCGCTGCACACCCCTAACGTATAGGGCTGATAAATATTGAGATGGATGGAAAAATTCATATTCAGTTCCTCAGTGTTCGTTGCTTGTTGTTCAGAAACGAGATTGCTCAGATGTGCCTGTGACAAGTCTACCTGGTCTGCTTGATACCCCATTTGACATGTTCCAGATTGAATCTCACTCCACGCAGCGCTGCCTTTTGCGATTGATTAATATCCCGGCAGCCACACTGCAGTGCTTGCAAAACACTGCGAGCTTGCACCAATATTTGGCTAAATGAATAGAAGGAGTGGGGAGGGGGAAATGATAAAGCATCTATGTGGTGGCTAAAAATAGCACGGTAATAGTTTCCCCATATATAGTGAGTCACTGTGTGTTGCCTGGGCCTGCCTGACTTCGCACGCATAGGCTGCACACAAACACCCAAGTTAACTGACTCAGCAAAACCTGCCTGCCATTGTGTTCTTCCACTGTGCTGCTGCAATAAGGCCACTGTTATGAGAGAGTGCAGGAGTAATGAAAAGCCGGAATGAAAGAGGGGGTGAACGATGTAGAAAAAAAGCCCTCTTAGCCAGCAAGAAAAGAGTGGCTGTGCAGTGACTTTTTAAATTTTTCAGCAGCAACGTTAGTGGGCCATTTGACATCACCGTTTGCATGCTAGAAAGCAGAACGAAAGTTCACACTTACGTATAATAAATAGAGTAAAGGTTATGCGTATTTGAAGCATCTATGTGGAGGCTAAAAATAGCACTGTAATAGTTTCCCCATCTACAGTGAGTGCAGTGACTCAGCAAAATCCTGCCTGCCATTGTGCTCCTCCACTGTGCTGCTGCAATAAGGCCACTGTTATGAGAGAGTGCAGGAGTAATGAGATGCCGAAATGAAAGAGGGAGTGAACGATGGAAAAAAGCACTCTTAGACTGCGAGAAAAGAGTGGCTGTGCAGTGACTTTTTAAATCTTTCAACAGCAGCGTTAGTGGGCCGTTTGACGTCATCGTTTGTGTGCTAGAAAGCAGAACGAAAGGTAAAGTACACATTTGGTTTAGCGGTTTAACTGAAATCACAAGCCCTTGTTGTGCATTCGTTCTCTGATTAGGCCATCTGGGTAATTGCCAGTCCTGCCGGTTATCAAGCTCTGTCAATAGCTGATTAACAACTGCAACAAGCCTCTGTTACAAGTTCACGAGGTTTGCGTGTTCGCTGATTTGGCAGCTTTGTGAAGTCCAAAATCCGCTTTGGCCAGCGGCGATACACCATTTTTATTTGGCCTTCAAAGGGCAAAGGCCTGATTTCATAAGTGGCTTATCACTATTAGCGTTGGAATGGTATTAAACTGAATATGTGCCAGTGTGCCGCAGCTGATTGTTAGTGCTAGCGCAGCACGCTGGGTTTTGTTACTGTTTGTGCGGTGAAAACGAGGTGTTTACCTGTTTTATATGTTGTTAAAACATATTGAGGCTTGCTGTAGTGTCCATGTCTTGCGTCACTATTTCGCAAGTGCAGTGACTGATGAATAACACCATTTCTAGATTCACAGTGGTACAGTAGATGGCAATAAATGATCTTACTGCACTTCCCGAGGTCATAATTGCATGAGTGCTTTAATTAACATTTTTTAAAATGCTCATGTTCTCACACTGCCTTAAAGGGATAGTTCCCCCTAAAATGAACATCGGTTGATATCACCAGGGGCTAGAATTGTCTGTCCCCTAGCATCATTAAATGTCATCATTGGGAGTTCATATACTTGTTTTAAGAACTGTTTCTAGGCACCAACTAGAGGATGCACCAATGGCTCAGTTAAAATTATCTTAGTGAACAATTCACATGTTAAGAACATTATGTTATTAGAAATATGGTCATCAGAAATATGGATCTTGCCTAGAGCACCAAAATTGCTTTGCTTGTTTCACTGGCAAAATAGAGAAATGTCCACAAGAAGAATATGCTGGTGTGTTAAGGCCATGACACACCTAGCCAACAGCTCATTTATTTCCTCTCACGTAGATGTACATGCTAGTTGGCTGTTGACTGTAGTCTTTTTGTTGTGTTCAAGCACAACTTTTTAGCCCAGATGCACTTGACACAAGGCACCACAGTTGGCTTTCATTGTGTCAAATTATTTGAGTTCAGAACCACATTTTAATGGATAGGCTCCTCTTTCCCTGCCCCAATAAGTAGGTTGTACCATAGATGGTGGCCCTGGTTGGAGGGATGTAGATGCTCTGCTCTTCTGACATTGCAGTCAGAATGAATCATTCTGCTCCTGTCTCCTGGAAATTTGCCTGGACAGAGAATAACATATCCCTGAACACATAGCGTCTGATATAAACACCAGAATTATTTTTTTCCTCTCTCTATGTAAACATTTCTACATTTAGTGTTTTGTAATTTGTTTCTATAACCACAAAGACAGCCTTGAGAGTCCTGGAAATATCACAATTTTTGATTGCGGACGATTAAAATGTCTCCATGATCTGCTTTGGAAGAAATATCAGAGTAACGCGCTACAGCACAGGTTCTATCAGTTGCCGTTCTCGGAGCCTGTGTCTCATTATACTGTACACCCTGAAGCACGCATACACGCATAAGCCTGTCAAACAGCTCCTGATTACTGGACTAAGTTATCTTTTGCGTCTGATTGCGCTAATGCAGTCAAAAACACACAAGGTTTACATATAAACACATTTAGGTATGTCTAAATTGAAAGTAAACAGTTGAGAGAAAAACGGATGCATGCCTGTATATTAGATGTGTGCATGTCTTAAAGTGACAGCAGAATAATAATACTAAACACACTTTTTATTTTGTTTTATTTTTTAAGTTATATTTATGGGCTTTTGCATTTATTTGATAGGACAGTAGAGAGCAGACAGGAAAGCACTGGGTGAAGAGAGGGGGTGTGATCAGCAAAGGACCTCAAGACAGGAATCGAACTCGGGTCGCCGTGAGCACAGTTGCGCTATATGTCGGCACATTAATTACGAGGCTAACGGTGCTGACATAGTGTTTTATTTTTATACTTGTTAATTAAATGTATTTAATGCTACTGCTAAATACACCTGCTGTACCTGAAAATAAAGCACTGTTTGTTTTATTTGTATATTATGTGTATTTGTAATGTGTATCTTTGTTCATATTTTTTAATAACAAAGATAAAATAATGACAAACATTTTTATCTTCGCCAACTTTGGCCTAAATATCTGCCTATATACAATATATATATATATATATATATATTGTGTTACCTTGTACGGTTTTGTTATTAAAATAGGGAAATTAGTTTGGCTGTACTGCTCAGACAACTTGCAAAATAGTAAAACCAACATGACAAAGACATCATGATTTTCCTGAAAAAAAAAAAAATTTGATTGCGATATTTTTGACAAATCGCCCACCCCTACCTGTGGAGATCTCTATCCCCATGAACTGTTTCTTCATTTGCTTTATACGGTGGCCGAGAGAGCTCAATGCGCTGCAAATAGAAAAAACACCTGCAAATTAAGAAAACAACTTCATCAATTTGACAACACACACGCTGCAAATGTTCAAAACACAACCAAACGCTGCAAATAAAATTCTTTATTTGGTTGTGTTGTGAGCATTTGCAGCTCGTTTCTTTATTTGTTTGCGTTGTGAGCATTTGCAGCACCTGCTGTCAAACTGATGAAGATGTTTTCTTGATTTGCTGGTGCTTTTTCTATTTGCATGTGTTTTCTATAGTTGCAGCGCATTGAGCTCTCTCGGCCACCATAGCTTTAAGTAATTAGTAAGGAAATCAGGCATTCACATGAGCCAGTCCTTAGTCTCCATTGGACATAGTGGTTGTAACAGCTTAAGTTTGTGTGCGAACGTGTGTGATTAAATGTTGCTTTTCCTTGTAACTTTTTTTTAAAACAGCCATTTACCTTCTAGTCTGAATGGCAGCGGACTCTGATTACTTCAAAGTTTTCATCTCCTTTTAATCTTCAGTATTGATGAAGTAATTAGTAATTAAGTGCAGATTTTCAGTAATCTCCTGAAGGCCTGCTCTCAGCTCACAAATAATTGATTAAAAGACTAAGTGACATCACCCTCAGTGGTACGGAAGGTAAATGATGTGAAGGGAAATGGTCATTCAGTTATCTCTTAATATTCTTCCAGCACAAGAGAACACGCACAGCTTTTCGAATTAAACCTCCACAATGACGCACATGAATAAACAAAAGGATAAACGCACTTACAGATATATGCAGACACACACATAGATGTTTAAAAAGAACAATCTTTCATCAAAATGGAATCAATTCAGCCAGCTCAGGCACAGTCGTATGCAGAAGACCTTGATTTCAACTTCAAAGACAGTGTAAGAAAATGAAATTGCCCACAGAAGGGGAATTTAAAGAGGAAAGAGACGAAAGAGAGAAAGCGCCGCTCTTGCGTAGACGCTGTGCTTGCCAACTCCAATAAATCCTGCTTCCATTATTTTGTCTGTCAAAGAGATAAGAACATTTTCAGCTTTCTATGCTTGAGGAACTTGAATAAAAAAAAAATATATATTTCTGACTGTATGTTGGCTTAACATAGACATCAGCTTGTTCAAACAGTATTTTATACAGTAGCACCTCTATTCAAATGCTAATGCGCACTAGAGTCAAAAAAAAGCATTTTTGTACATTGGGGAAAAATGCTTGTTGGTGACTGCAGTTTCATTTGCTATTTAGAGAACGTGTATGCATCAAAATGGCTACTTTGCGTGGATTATTGCATTGCTTTCTGATGAGAATGTTTGCATTATTTAGATATGATGAGATGAAAATGAAATCGGTTTAGCAAAGCAGTTGCTTGCATAAACATGAAGCCTAGTTCCCCTATAAGGGACACTTTCCATATTCCCTTTTCAGTAATTCGAATTTTACAATTATGTCTTGGAAGCCAGGATAAATACTGACATGAAAACATTGATGCAGTATGCATTGACGTATGCATTCACTTGCTCCCAGAAGTCAGCAAAATTAAGATGGTTATGCCAGGTTTTCATAAATAACACTTTGGTCAAGCTCAGACACTTCAACTTTATACATTATAACTTTATTTACATCATGTTTACAATAAAGTGTGTTAGATCTAGGGTGACAACTTGAAGAGCTTGATTGTGAATAAGAAAATCAAGTTGACAACATATTTACATACTTTTAAATATATTTTATTTATTTATATATATATATATATATATAACAACTTAATGAATTAAAATAAACCATTTAAAATTATTCATAATAAAATATGTTGTAGAAAATTTAGTTGGAGAAAGGTACATTTTGCACAATACATTTTTAATTCTGTAAGTTTTTTAGTTCTGGCAAATATGGCAACATTTGTTCAAAGACAGTAATGAAATTGCTTAAAATTACTTAATGTTCACCTGTGATGGTGAGTTTAATATTTGATGTAAGATATTTTGTGATACTGATTGACTTACTGTACATACATAAACATGTACTGCATTGTAAGAATGAGCATGAAGATATGAAGTTGAATATGCCATCGCAGAGTCCTGCAGTGAATCAACCTGCTCAAACCCTCTGCTAAGACCAAACCATGATTCAGTTTGTGCTCTCACCTCCCTCAGCAAACAGCTTGCTCTGTCTCCCTTCTTTCTCACACAAATCCTCTCAAACTGTCCAAACTACAGGAAGCAGATGGTGCTCTCTGTTTTTAGTGGGTGCTTTTCTCTGTCATGTCTCTGCTTCCTTGTTACAGCGACTTGGTTTGATTTATGGTGTCACTGACTGTAAGACTGTCAGGTTTTAAGAAAGGACTTTGGGTGATATGTCATGTTGTAAAAGAGGCAGGGCGCCATCTTGTCGCCCCCATCCGCCGTGTTTGTTGCTAAGGGTGGCATGAGGTACATCGGAATGTCAAGGTCGTAAATCACATGCATTGTGTGTTGTTGGGGTGGAGGAATTGTCTCAAGTAGTTGAGAGTGAACCATCCCAGCTATCTCCTCACATGCTGATACGAATTTATATATGCAGAGTTCTGCCAAGAAAGCATAACGAGAAATGGTGAGCATGCTGGTGTGCATGTTTTAAAGCACACATTCAGACACACATTCTCTCTCTCTGTCTCTCACATAAACTGTAAATTATGCACAGGGATGTTAGCATGCACATGCTGCATGCCAGTTGCCATTCTTGATAAGTTTCCACTCACATATTGCCTTTCCTTCAGGATGATTTATTTCCGGTTAATAATTTACTTGGTTTAATAATTAAATGGTAAAATTTATATATTTACATCATGGCCTTGCATAGCCTGGACTTTCAGAATAAGGTCTGGTCCATATTGCATCTTTAAGGGATAGTTCACCCAAAAATAAAGATTATGTCATCATTTATTCACTCTCATGTTGTTCCAAATCTGTAAGACTTACTTTCTTCTGTGAAGCACAAAATATATTTTGAAGAATGTTGGTAGCCAAATCATTGTGGTTACCATTGACTTCCATTGCATGGGGGAAAAAATCCCTTTATTCTGGCTGCAAACTGCCTGTGTAGACTAGGGGCTTAACAACTACCTTACTAACTATTAATAAGCAGCAAATTAGGAGTTATTGAGGCAAAAGTGGTAGTTAATGGTCTGTTGTTAATTTTTATACAGTAGGTTATTATACAGTACAAGTAAGTCCCTCAAACCAGATTGCATATTTTTTAAACATTACCACTTACGTGGCACATTTTGGCAAATTCAATGAATAGTTCTTACTAGTGTTGCAAAGGGGTGGAAAAATTCTGGTAAATTTCCGGAAACTTTCCAAAAATCCCTGGAATATTACAAAAAATTCTGGAATATTTCCGAAATTTACTGGACATTTTCCACCTTTTTGGAACCCTAGTTCTTACCCGGAACCTTGAATTGCAACCTTGTAAACACAACCTTACTTCTTACTGTTTCACTCTGACTCTCCCTCTCATTAAAACTGCTGAATTTTTAGATCATTCTTGGCAGTTCTGTGTGCAACATGCATCAGAATGTCATCGAACAGACTGTGGGCGTGCCGTCTGAGACTATTTTCATCTTCATACGGTATTTTTTTCAATATATTTTGTTTTTGCTTTTGATTTAAATATTTTAATACCAAGGAATGAGATTAGGCTTCATTCCTTTTGCTTTTCTCAGGGTTTGTAAGTTTAATGAAGATTAACAGACAGAGGGGTTGAGATGCCCTCCTTTTCTCCCACTCAAATGTGAGCCTGCTTTCAAAAATTAGGAGATCTGAAGGATGAAGGAAGGAGGGAGAAAGATCAGAGAGTCTGGTTTGTCTAGTCTAGTTTGAGTCTCCTGTGCTCCAGAAAAAAGTCTTTGTGTTTTGCTAGTCACATCTTTATCTCTATTCTTTTGGTGCTGGTTTTCTCCATCTGTTGAGTTGTGCCCAAATGCGCAATGTGCAGCCTTCCCCAGAGAAACATCTGGAGCGATAAACATGTGGCTTTAGCTTACAAAAAGCAAGAATTTGGCTCTAGGCTGGTTACTAGAGCTGGTTAATAAACAAAGGCCAATTTGGATCTAATTAAACTTTAATGTAAAGTTGCTTATCAGTAAAGTTGCTTATCATCGGCATTGACAGTTTTGGTGCTCTGAAAAAATCATTGTGTCTGCCAGACTTCTTAATTTTCTATTCATTGATGTGCAGGTCATAGGAGGCACCCAGCAGCGCATGTGTCTGCCTGGGCCTGTCTATGGGCTTTTTCTCTGGCTAGTCTCGTCTTCTGATGTCTGATCAAAGCCTTTTCTTGCTCTTCTCTCCTCTGACTGAATAGGAGCCCTGGGAGTCCAAGGCCCACCTGCCTAACGGACTAGAACAGAGAGAGAAGGAGTGATGGATCAAGGAAAACAATGACCAAAACGGGGAAAAAAAGCGCACGCGTACAAATTCACAGTTAGAAAGAGATGAGCATGTTGGGAGGGAGGATAAAAGCACAGCTTCTGTAAGGGTTAGTGCAATTAGGCTGGTCAGTCTACAGTGGCGCCAATGTTAGTCCCACACTCAACCCATAAAATCAAATTATGAGTACCGCACTGTCTGAAATGACATTACCACACACACTGACGGCTGTTATCCTGTTCCTGTATTGTATGAAAGAGTGTGTGTCATATAACAATAAAAGGGGAAATGCCTTTCCCTGCTTCGACCAGCGTGAATTTTCTAGGCCAGATGGCTAGTCTAGAAGGCTTACCAACTTGGTCATGCTGTTCAAAATGTAGTTGATGAACTAGTGAACTAGCATGGGCTTTCTGATAAAGCTGGTTGAAAAGGTTTTGCTAGTTAAGAGGCTTGGTGGGACACCAGAATATCTAACATTCAAAACTATGCTATGCTATGAACAACTATGCTGGTTGTTTCAGCAAGATGTCGTGGATTTCTTGAAGCAGAGACATTGCAAGACGGAACACACTGAGCACTTTAAAAAAAAAAAATGAACAGGAGAAATTGTAACACTGAAAGTCCCCCACTAAACAATCAGCTTTTTAGTTTTATTCTAGGATGTACCTGCACCTTAAGATTTTATTTTATTTTATTTTATTTTATTTTATTTTATTAGTTTTGTTTTAAGCTAAAAGAAAAAAATCTGATAACGTTGTTATTTTCGACATATTCCAATACATTTTTAAAGTTTTAAACTAATTTTCATTAACAATACATTTAGTTGCAGTCAGTAAATAATTTTTAAGACAATTATTATTTTATTCAACAAGGACACAATAAATTGATCATCAATTAAAATGATTGTGGTTTAATGGTTTAATTGTCTTCCTATTCATATGAATATTCATATACACACACACACACAAACACACACATGTTTATATATATGAATGGCAATAAAGACTCGAGTAATGGCTCGAGTAATTTGCCACCACAGGAATAAGCTATATTTTAAAACTATATTTAACATATAGAATAGCTATTTTAAAACGGCAATATTTGTATTGAATTATTTCAAAATATAAAAATATTGCTGTTCATATTGTATTTTTGATTAAATAAATGCAGCTTTGGCAAGCATAAGTGATACAAAAATAGTATCAACCCCAAAACATTAATCTAGATTAATACATTTATAAAATAATGGTTGTTCATTAACACTTTATGAAACGATTAAAACTTTAAACTATTGCTAACGAATTGAATCTTTTTATAAAGTGTTACAAAAAATATTTAATGAAACAGACTATTAAATATTGAGTTGATAGAAAAGAGCTGCCTGCTCCAGCTTGTTACCAAGATGTCCACTAAGTGGAATATCTTGCTTTAAAGGGGCTTTTTTATTGATTAGCCACAGTCATGTAAAATTAATGGATGTCTTTAAGCTGACAAGCAGCACACAAAATGCTCATGATGTGGAATTTATCAGTTTATTTACCTGAGTGAAGTTCATCAGAGTGTGACTCTGTGAGTGTGCGTGTGTCAGCCATACATTGGGGACACTAGTGTATGCTGGTAGGGTTCTCACACAGCTGCTGATCCATGAAAAGATTAAGTGCCTTGGGACACCTGAGCACAGCCACTGCTCAGCATAAACAGGCTTGGATAGACTGAAATACACGCACCCTGCACCTGTACACACACATACGTAACACACATCATCTAACTAAAGCTCTACACTTATTTACTGATGCCCCTCTTCACTCTGCTGCTCACAAACACACACACACACACACACACAAACTGTATTGTAGTGTTCGCCAGACTTCCTGCTTTGTATTCTCTGCTTGTTTTCAGTGTACTGGTTTTGTGGTTTGTTTATCACTGGAAGTTGTTTGCTCCCTGGTGAGCAGTACTAATTCTCAAACAAACTCCTTTCCCAATTACCAAAGGATCCAGAGACTAGGCCTCACAGTCAGCTGCCACCGCTCTGATCCTGTTCACTAATCAGACACATGCAGTCTCTAACTCTCAAGATACACAGCCCAGACCTGGACCTAGAAACAAAATGCTTTCACAGATTACCAAGACTCTGCGCCCCCAGCAATGATTTCCAACTGCAATTACATGCTATTTAAAGTTGTTGTCAAATGTAGCATTCCTAATCTGAACGTGTCGTTGTTTCGGTTTTGTTCCTGCTGAAAAGACCAGCGTGAACTTCTGTGGTTTAGGCTGGTTTATGCTTGTTAGGTCCTGTTGTGGCTGATTAATCCATGCTTTTCACTTACAAAACTCGAAGATTTGTTTGGCAAGCATTTGGAAGTTGTTTGCTCCCTGGTGAGCAGTACTAATTCTCAAACAAACTCCTTTCCCAATTACCACAGGATCCAGAGACTAGGCCTCACAGTCAGCTGCCACCGCTCTGATCCTGTTCACTAATCAGACACATGCAGCCTCTAACTCTCAAGATACACAGCCCAGACCTGGACCTAGAAACAAAATGCTTTCACAGATTACCAAGACTCTGCGCCCCCAGCAATGATTTCCAACTGCAATTACATGCTATTTAAAGTTGTTGTCAAATGTAGCATTCCTAATCTGAACGTGTCGTTGTTTCGGTTTTGTTCCTGCTGAAAAGACCAGCGTGAACTTCTGTGGTTTAGGCTGGTTTATGCTTGTTAGGTCCTGTTGTGGCTGATTAATCCATGCTTTTCACTTACAAAACTCGAAGATTTGTTTGGCAAGCATTATCTTTGTGGTAACCCTTTTGATGAGTTTGAAGTCAGTGGCCCTAATTTCGGAGTAAAATGTTGGAAAAAAGATTTCTAACATCTCTATGTAAAAGTAAATTTTTATATTGCTGCAATTTTAACGTCAACGTTTACAATGTTAATGCATTTTTAAGAATGAAAAATTAATTTTTATGTATTATATAATATTAACAATATTTGCTTATTTGCTAGCGATAGTGATTTGCTTTCAAAATGTAAGCTAACTGAAAAAAAAAGCAAAAGCACAAAATAAGAAATATAAACAGAATACCAAATCTTTAATTTAGCATTCTGTAGCTTCTGTTATGCTCATGTACAATACATAAAAATGTAAAAGTCACCTTTATTTTATAGCGCTGCATACAACAGATTGTTTCAAAGCAACTTCTCAATGTTAAACAGGAAAGTAACAGAATCAATATTGCAAACTTCAAAAATGAATCAAATCCAAAAATCTGCAGTAAAGCAGCTCTGCTGAAGACAGTAGTCGTTATTCAGCTCGAGTCAATTCAGTGTTGATTCATTTCAGTCCAATAACAGTGTAAATTTTTCAAAATTCATGAATTATGAACAAATTTGATTTGCATATCAAATATAATGATAGAAGACATTAATGGTTATCTTACCGTTTAGGCATTGAGATGAAATTATTTCTAGTCAGGCACTGAATAGAGTACCCAGTAAACATTCTTTCAGCCAATGGAGTCTCTTTAGGTTCCCATGCAGTCTCCATTCAACTGGCGGAGTGAAACATCATCGAACCGGTGTTCTGTACTGGGCACCGGCATCCAAAAATCATTCTGTCACACATTTTTCTATCAATTTAAAATCATGAAATACGGTTAGACTCATTTAACTTTTTAAGTTATTTCTTCCCTGGAGTAGAAGTTGGAAATTGGAGTAGAATCAGCAGCCATCTTGGCTCTCAGACCCAGCCTCTACATGGCCATGTTTAAAGGGGTCATATGATGCTATTTCAAGTTTTCCTTTCTCTTTGGAGTGTTACAAGCTGATTGTGCATAGATAAGATCCCTGAAGTTGCAAAGACTAAAGTCTCAAAACCAAAGAGATATTCTTTATCAAAGTTAAGACTCTGCCACGCCCCCCTAAAACGGCTCGTTCTAACACGCCCCCACATATCTACCTCACTATGTGAAAATATTTGAATAATGCCGCCCAAACGTTCATGCAAAGAAAGAAGGCGTGGTTTCAGGAACAGCAGTTAGTGTTGAAGCAGCCATGTCAAGGAGACGCTGTGTGTTTCTAGGCGAAAGCAAAAGCAAAAGCACTTTATTTGGCCTTCCGAAAGTAGACGCATTTAGGAATCTTTAAGATTACTTACAACAGAACAACAATGCATTTTATGGACGACCGTTTCGTGAACCTAGGAGAGGAGGTAATTCTGACTTTGCTATGACAATCTGGCACTTCTGAATCAGCTACTGTAAGTATGTTTTGTTATTAGTGCGTGCGTGTGTGAGAGAGAGAGAGAGAGAGAGAGAGACAGAGACAGACAGGGTCACATCACAGTGGAGTCAGCTGTCTTAACCGTGGCTTGTGTACTGCAAACACATACCAGCTTCATCACTGTGTCTGTCACGCGACTCTGTTCCCCTTTCGGGCTCTGTCTTTACATTTATTTTGAAAGATGAAGCTCGCGATTATGGTAAGGGGCGTTACATTTCCGACGAGTGCTTGCGGTGTTCGGCCAATCACAATGCACTGGGTCAGCTGGCCAATCAGAGCAGACTGCGCTTGTCGGAAGGAGGGACTTTGTAGAAAACGAAGCGTTTGAGAGAGGCGGGGCATAGAGGACCTACAATAATGTACAGTATTTGAAAAATAATGTGTTTTTTGAACATTAAAGCATGTCAACATATTCTGTTACACCAAATACACAAAATAATGATCTTTAAAAAAGCATCATATGACCCCTTTAACTCCATTGCCAGTTCCTGGCATGGATTTGGATGGCTAGGTTGACAATATCTCTCCAAGTATCTGCCATAACTGGAGCCCAGGCCAGTGCCTCACATCAAAGGCAACTAGCCTGCCCATGCTCTGTTTGCTCCTGTGGGAAATGAGGGAGATATGGAACCCCTTCAGAGCAAGTGAGAGATTGCCGCACAACTGCTGTAAACACATCCTCTCCGCTGAGCTGCCCAGGAGCTTGGAACATCCTGGACTCTGCCAATACAGTAGTCATGGTATTCTTTATTTGATAGTGACTCACATGAAGATTAGCTATGCTAAGGTGAGCTTATGGGGGTCTCTTGTAGGGTTGCAAACTCATTTTGTTGGCCTTTTTTCCAAACAAAATGGTGCTGTTCTCAATTTGGAGCCAGAGTTATTATTAAATAAAATTAGGGGAAAAAATTAAATGTTGCTTTGGTAACTAACTGAAATAAGTGTAACTTTAAGTGCTAAAATTAACTGAAATGAAACTAAAACTGAATTTTAAATTTTGAAAAAAATAAAGCACATCAAATTACTAGAAATTAAACTAAAATTAAGATGAAAATTAAAGTATACAAGTAAAAGCTATTTAAAATTTAAATACAAATATAATAGTATATAAATAACTATAACTACAATAAATAACTAAAATAACACTGATTGGAGAATGTTTGTTTTTATCTATCCATCCATCCTTCCATCTGAATCAGCATATTTATGCAACCATAAGCTGCTTTTGATGCATTGGTCAAAACTGACATCAGATAAATTACAGTATATCATTCACATATATTTATTAAGAAAATCCATCTTTAGACTTATGAAGGGTCTGGAGCTGCTGTGCAGCATGATGAAAAAAATAACAAAACAGAACAGCCTGTCAAATGATTGTGTGGCACACCACAACATCAATCGTTTTCAGTGTAGACAGCTTTGCTGATTATAATGGGATCTAGTTAGTTGTGCATTAGATTTTTGTTGTTATTGCTCTTCAGCTCCCAGCATTTATGTTTTTCTGGTCCAAAATTGTTATTCTTTTTCTATGAAAACTTGCAGAATGGTTCCAGCATCTTTTTGTAAGTGGAAATTGGCCTTATTAGTGTCAGAGAATGAAAACTTTGGTTGAAATATGACCCGACTGCTGCTATATAAACATTTTTTAAAGCTTTTGTGACTCCTTTAAAGTGATCCTTAAATTGAAGACTAAACTAAATTCCCATTCATGTTCCATTCCTGGAGGCCTGATCGCTCCTTGCGTCTCTCTCACCTCTCCTCCTCATCGCTGTGGGTGGTTTCACATGATTGCAGCATCTGCTCAAGACACTTGTGGGTTGTGGGGTGTAGCTCTCCATAGCGAACCAAAACAAGCTATGCCTTAATCATCATTAAAACATTACTGCTGCAGACGATAGTTATCAGTTCGCTCTCCCTTTCTGATCCCCTGCCCCTTCCCTGCTTCTCTCACGTGCCGTCACATTTATGTCACAGTGATTAGTGAAAGATTAAAAAGTCATCAGAGAGCAGATGAGGGCTGTAACCATCAGTTCATCATGGAAGCCTCTCCCCCTCCCCACCCCATCTCCTGCTGGTGAATGAATGTGTGTTTATAGCTTCACTGGGATTAACTCTGTAATTAGCATTCCATGCACTAACCGGGTTAAACCATCTAACTGCCATGCTCACCAGTGCCTTGCTCATATTTGGAGGGCAAGAGAGAAGAGATAAGGGCGAGGAGGATGTAATGTCCACTGCATTACACCCATGAAGTGGGATGGCTCATCTCCCTCTAAATTGGTAATGTAAGAATCTTGTCACGCAAATCAGACACATTTTCATTAGCAGCCTGTGTGCCCCATCTTGTCTGCATGACCAGGCTGCATGGGGCATAGCAGCCATTCAAAATGAGGGGGAATAATTCCAAAATGAATTCAACGGGTCATTTTGTTAATGCTATAAATGAATTACAGCAATAAAATAAAATTTCATCATGAACAAGAACATGAACAACAATATCACATTAGACCACAGAAATTCCAAAATGACATTTCCCTTACATTCAACTTCCAAAAGTGCATTCATCTTTGCCATGTTACATTCATTTAGTTGACTAGTGCTATATGCTTTATTGACAAAAACATAAATGGCATTAATAAAAACACTAACACTGACAAGCTACGCAATATCCCGTTCATAATCGAATGCGATTCATCTAATGAACGCGATATAGCGTAACTTGTCAGTGATCTACGGCTCTGTGTATCAAATGTCGCTCCGTCTGAAAGCACGTGATGGAGATTTACCGGTACTATTAATCACAGAATCGGCTTTACTGACGAGATGTGCATGACAATCACATGCGATTTATCGTGCAACCCTTGTTCCCCTTCAGGAACTCGAGCTGCGTCGAGATCGCTTTGGGAACGCCCTTGTGTGACCGCGTTCTGAAGCACGTGTCAAATCCGTCCAATGGAGCAGCGAGACGTCACGAGCAGGGTGACGTAAGCACCAGAAAGCATAAAAGCGCATCCGGCCGGGCGCAAACCAGCTTCTGCTCTTCAGTTATATATGAAGAGTTTGGTTCCAAAACGCGTTTGGAAACACATTTTGGCACTTCATATTTATATTATTGTACACAGTTAAAGGGTTAGTTCACCCAAAAGTGAAAATTCTGTAATTAATTACTTACCTTCATGCCGTTCCAAACCCGTAAGACCTTAGTTCATCTTTGGAACACAGATTAAGATATTTTTTATGAAATCTGAGATCTTTCTGATCCTCCATAGAGAGCAATGCAACTGAAATGTTCCCTGGCTCAGAAACAGTAAGGACATTGTTAAAATAGTCCATGTGACATCAGTGGTTCAACCGTAATTTTACGAAGTTACGAGAATACAATTTGTATGCAAAGTAAACAAAAATAGCAACTTTTTACTATTTTAACGATGTCCTTACTACATCGGTAAAAATGGGAGGGTCAGAAATTCCTTGGATTTCATCAAAAATAATTTTAAATAAAACTAATTTTACGAAGCTACGAGAATACTTTTTGTGTGCAAAGAAAACAAAAATAACTTTTTACTATTTTAACGATGTCCTCACTACATCGTTAAAAATGGGAGGGTCAGAAAGTTTTTGGATTTCATCAAAAATATCTTAATTTGTGTTCCGAAGATGAACGAAGGACTTGCGGCTTTGGAACGACATGAGGGTGAGTAACATAATGGACATAATTTCCATTTTTGGGTGAACTAACCCTTTAACATCTATTCCACAGAATTCTGGGAAAGAATCCATCTGTGCCTATGACCACCCCACAGCTGGCACATTTGAGCTGAGCCAAAGATGTGAACAACAGAAGAAACGTTGTCTTTTTGTATTTATATATTTTAATTATTATTTTTTCAGATCTCTAACTGTGGAAATAAGCATTTAAAAATGAGAGGCTGATGAGATTTAAAATGCATGTGTGTGAGCTTTTGAATATTTGGATTGTTCTTTTGCCCAGCCAGTTTGAACAATTTTTGTGATTTGTGCATCATAGAGCTGTTCAGTACACTTTCAGTTTTACTGCTCTTTTCTTTCCTCTTCTCTCTTGTTAGTGAGAGACAAGGAGAGTGCAGTGCTTCACTTGTGAAAAGGCAAATCTGATTATCATTTTCAGGAAATCTTTAATCCAGCGGTTATGTAATTATAGTTCCAAAAGGTCTGTTTTCTATGGAAGCAGATTAGACTCAATAATAATTCATGCAAAAGACACGATGCACACATGCGTATCCCAATTCACATACATGAAATCCAATTCACGTGCACGAAAAAATATATATACAGTATATATTCACAAAAACTAATTCACATGCACAAAATAAGAATATACATTCATAAAATACGTTTCACAAATGCAAAACACAATTCACAGATGTACAACTGTATACAAAAATGTTGAATATGTAAAATTCACAAGTTCATCATGGACTGTGAATGTGTGAATCGCCTTGGATTTGTGTGTGTATTTCTGAGACTTTCCTGGCAGCGAACTCCTCCCACGCGGGACACTCGTACTCTTTAGCCAATTAGATTTGAGCCTGTCGATCGACCAATCATGTGTGGTATACGCATGTGTGAATCTTGTCTTTTGCGTGAATTGAGTCTAATCTGCTTCCATAGTTTTCTAAATGATGTCTGAGCCATCGAAACTTTCACTGTTTCAGAATACAGTATGTTGTATAGATATGAAATGAAATAAGCAGGTAGGAGGAATATTAATTGCAGCAGCATTTGTTCATTGAAGGAATGATTTCAGCCATAGGGAATCTAAAGGAATGCTATTGGTTTTTAGGTATGGTTCAAATGTTCAAACCTTCCTTGAATGCTTTTTAAAGTGAGTTATTATTGTAGCTGAATGTCAATGCATGTATGTGACTAAAAGGGGCACACTGGATGGCATTTCCTTTTATTATTTCATTGTAATAGAGAGTGGTCCACAGATGAGTGACAGAGAAGTGAATTGCTCGTCTAAGGCAATCACAGAGTTTAAAGGGGGCTGGGATGAAAGTTTGGGGTTGAACCCCCTTAAATAGGGTCTAGAGTCACTCATGGTTCATTATTAATTTTTAGGATGGCAGCCACCTAACAAGTAAAAAACCCCAAATAGTGAAATCCTAAACAATGAAAATATTCACTCGAAACATGTTGATTTGTTCAGAGTTTGTAGAGTATAGAACAACATAAGAGTACTGTATATAATGCAAATCAAACTTTCTTGTGTATTTTTACATGTATAGATATGTACTTGTAAACATGTCATATCTGTGCAGCTTTAAAACATCTGTGTAAATGTTTTGGTATATGTGCTACTTTGGAAGCAGTAAAGGTTTTTTTCTATATTTATTATTATACAGACACAATAGAGTTCTCAGTTATGCTTCATTTAACTATTAGCTTTGTCTTAGATGTTTCTCCTAAAATTCCTTAGTTGAATAGACACAAATAAGACAATAATTGTTGTAAGATGATGACACAGTTGTGGAGAGGACAGCTCGCATCATTGCAGTTTGATGGCAGACTTCTGGACAAATCTGAGAACACACTTGAGTGTTTTCTGAAACTCGAAGAGACGTGAAATTACTCAGGTCTTTTTGTCAGAAGAGAAATCTAAAAGCAGAAGACCTAAGCAAACGTTGCCATCTGTTATTCATCTAATCACATTGGTGCAAAACAGTTCAGATAATAAGGTTCTCATTTGTGATTTTTCTTAGATCTTTTCAAGCATTTTCCTGCAACATTTCCATACTGTAGTCTTCACCCACGTTCAAAAGCAAAGTTTTGTTATACATGTGCTCAGATCAAACCATTTCAAGCCTAATGCTGATACCAACAGGCAGCACTTTGACATTTTAGTTTAACTCAGTGGTTCAGTAAACCTTTGATTAGTGTGTGTGTGAGTGTGTGTGTGTGTAAATGAGGCAAAAGCTCAGCCGCTTCAATGGATGATTTAATTTACTGCTTACATTTTAAGTTTGATGCCAAATTTGGTTTTCAGAGAAGCTTAAAATTTGAATAACATTAACATTAATTATAATCAATAATGATTCACAGCTTTATCAAGAGCCAGTTGACCCCATTAATATGAAATGTATATTTCATTTAGCTCCTTTAGGCCTAGGTGTTTACATTTTTTCTAATATGACCATGTGATTTAAAAAATCTGGATCAGTTTGAAGCACACAGTGTCATACTGTATATAACTGATCTTTTACAGCCACGTTTGAAGGTCTTTTTCTAATGATTTATTTTTTCTTTTTCTCCTCTCTCCCCATTGACCACCACTGGACCGCTGCTGCTCTTCATAAATGCAGGTAAGTCTCTCTGATTTAATTGACTGTAAAGCAGAGTGCCACATGTTGAAGCATTTATATCTTAAAGCAAAAGATTTGACTTTTGTTTTTGGCCTTGTGTGCAGTCTGAGCATGGAGCTGTTGTTGGAGATACAGTCTTTGCTTTGAGATTACTTACTTCAGATTGTTTGTGGGAAATGTGGTTTTCACAGTAACTTTTGAAAGTGCATTTTTTTCTTCCACCATAGAAAGTTGAAATGTTAAATATGTTATTTCCCCTTTCTGCACTTTTCCTCAGCTGCTTTCATAATGTGCTTGCGACTGCACAGCTGAGATGTTGGAATGCTTTTTTACCCATAAATCACTTGTATCACCTAACAGAATGCTACCTATAGGGTCCTTGCGGTTTCAGTGCTGTTGCAAGCAAATACAGGACATGTTGTTGACATAATATCTTGGCTAGGTCTGTTGTAGGGTGCATGGAGAAAGCATATCAAACTCAAATGTTACATATGTGTCAAGTTCATGTGTGCATGGACGTGTGCCAGAAACTATATAGTTATAGTCCTGTCCCCTTTGTTTGGGAATACTGTCTGCTCTCTGCTCTATGACAGTTTGGTCGACTCTGGACTGTGTGTCTCTGCTAACTTTGGCCCGAGGCTTTGTCATGCGACAGCTCCGCAGAGAGAGACGGAGATAGAGAGGGAATTTATACTCAATGACCTTCATTATTCTGTCTTAGTGCCATAGTCTAGTAACTGACAGTTTGGCTGTGTAACAGGCACTTGGAAAAGTGTACACACTTATCTACATATGGTTGTGTAGTCGGCGAGGTTTACATTTGAATAAATGGCAGTGAATATCTATATACAGTATATGTGACCCTGAACCACAAAACCAGTCATAAGTAGTATGGGTATATTTGTAGCAATAGCCAACAATACATTGTATTGATCAAAATTAATCGATTTTTCTTTTATGCCAAAAATCATTAGGATATTAAGTAAAGATCATGTTTCATGAAGATATTTTGTACATTTTCTACCGTAAATATATCAAACCTTAATTTTTGTTTAGTAATATACATGGCTAAGAACTTCATTTGGACAACTTTAAATTCGATTTTCTCAATATCAAAAATACAGTAAAATAGCAATATTGTAAAATAATATTACAATGTAAAATAACTGCCATAAATTGTTAAAGCAATTTCAAATGATCCTTACGAAATCATTCTAATATGCTTGCTTGATTGTTTATTTATTTATTAGAAACATTTGTTATTATCATCAATGCTCATACAAGTTGCTTAATATTTTGTGGAAACTGCTACATTTGAAGAAAGTTCATAAGAACAACATGTTTTATGTGTCTTTACTGTTATGTTTGACCAGTTTAATACATCCTTGCTAAATAATATTAATTTCTTTTTAAAAAAGATTCATTGTTGTTGTTGTTGTTGTTATGTATAATAATTAGTATATTATTTCTATTATTTCCAATTTGTGAACTCCAGTGGTATCAATTTGTGTAAAAGTCACAAAGATGCACAACATAATTAAAGGCCGGTCAATGTTTATCCAAAGACACCAGAAGGGAAGACAGTAAACAACACATTTCTGATCTGATCTGTTACACTAATGGCAGTGTTATGTACTTGTGATGAAACAGTAATGAAGTGCAGTTTCCCATTATTTTACTATAGCAGCAAGTAGGAGGAGATGTGTCAAAAAATATGAGAGCTTCTATAAGAACAAATATTGTTTGACATCCTTTGTCTCTGTTTATTGTTTGAGTTTGTACTTTACACATTGTTAAATTTTCTGTCAGTGTCCATTGAAAACACGTAGTTATTTATAAAGTCAACATTTCTCCATACTGTACATTAATCATCTTAGTTATTTGAGAATCTCAGAACCCAATGGGAAATTATACATATATCAGCCTCATATATCTTTGCCATTTTTCTGCTGCGTTTGTAAGGTAATACTAAAGAAGAAATTGACAGTTTAACAAGGTCTTTGCAGTAAGTTTACCGCTGGAGCCCATTTTTTTCTTCTGAGATAAAGAGCCGTCTCATCTGTTTCAGTGGCAGTGGACCACAAAAGCACATACTGGGGGTTTCAGACTTATTTAACAGCTTTATACAGATTAGGACAGACACATGCGCAATCACACAAGGATGTGACAAGCATGACACAATAGTTGGAATATGCCAGTGGTGATGAATAACTTGTGAAGAAACTTTTTAACAGTTTCAATTTTGGTGCAGTTTTCTGGAAGCCCTCTTTCCCTCTCAAAAACATTCATGCACACACTCAAAAATATATTAAGTCAAGTAAGAGCTGCCATTCAAAGGATTTCACTTCTGTCTTTAACTCTTCTTTTACTCTCTCTCTCTCTCTCTCTCTCTCTCTCTCTCTCTCTCTTTGTCAGGCTAGTTTCAAAGGAGCAGAGAAACAGTCAGAAACTTTGTGAAGAGTTTAGACTCATCTTCTGTTCTGTATGAACTTTTCCTTAAAATGTGAGCTTGTCTTTATCTACATTCACTTCACTAGCTCTGAATGTATATAAGTAGTTCTGTCTGTGATAGTTTGAATCAATGTTAAAAGCTATGAACCCGTTCTTGTAAAACAAAGACTGGAAAACACAAAAAGCTAAAATTCTCTTTAAACACTGGGTGTTATACTTTTCATATATATTGTCATTCAAGACGCAAATAACATGCTGGGTTTGTTTGATTGTTTGATGTGTGAAGCTTGCTTTGGGTTGTCTGCGTTCACGAGAGCCTACAGGTTCAGAAACAAGGTTTATGAAGTCACAAAGAGCATCTGTGGAACTGCAGGGATCTCTTGTATTTTGAAAAACCAGAACAGTGTGTTCTACCAAAAGAATCTTTTCTTTTGGGGTTTGCATAGAAGGAACATTGTCACAGGGGACATCCAGAGCTTGAGATGAACAGAATGTAGGACACATAGCAAGACAATGATCATTAATCCACAATGGTTCAGGTTGTGTCAGCCAAGTCAAAAATGTACAAAGACACAACTTGTAAACTAGTTCAAGCAAGAAAACTCAAAACATTTCAATGGCTTGTAGCACTTCAGTTGCATTATATGATATGCTCAATAAACATATTAATTTCCTTCTTTAAAAAAAAAAAAAACCTTACTGACCCCCAGACTTTGAACTGTAGTGTGTACACTAATAATTATTTTTTAAATGTTTTTCTTATGCTCTCTATGTCTTCATTTATATGGCCAAAATGCAGTAAAACAGTAATATTGTTAAACATATTTTTTTATTTTATTTTTTTTATTATGTTTTATAATAATAGTAATAATAATATTTTTTTAAAATAATAATTTTATAGTAATGTATTCCTGTGGTGGCAGTCTGGCAGAGTTGAATTTTTATTTTCATTACTCTAGTCTTCAGTGTCACTTGATCCTTCAGAAATTATTCTGAAGGATCATGTAACATCATAATCATGAATAAGAAGAATGTTCTTAAATAGATTTGCTGCTTAATTTTATTTATTTACTTATTTTTGTTTATTTATTTATTTGTGATACACAGCCATTCTAAACCATTCTAAAGTTTGGTTTCCATGAAAATATTAAGAAAAAAAAATAAAGAAAAAAATAAAAAAATAAAAAACCTTTTCAACGTTGAAATTAAAGGGATAGTTCACCCAAAAATGAAAATTTGATGTTTATCTGCTTACCCCCAAGGCATCCAAGATGTAGGTGACTTTGTTTCTTCAGTAGAACACAAACGAAGATTTTTAACTCAAACCGTTGCAGTCTGTCAGTCTTATAATGGAAGTGAATGGGAATCACGGCTTTGAGAGTCAAAATGAAACCCTGCGGCTCGTGGCGATACATTGATGTGTAAAGACACGAAATGATCGGTCTGTGCAAGAAACTGAGCAGTATTTATATCGTTTTTTTACCTCTGATGCACTGCAATATCTGAACTGTCTGAACTGTCCTGAGCGCATCCTGAGCGTGTCATCGACAGCCGGCGCGTGACGTGTCGTCTTCTTCTTGCTTTACGGCGGATCGCAGACTTATAAGTGCATTACCGCCACCTATCATTTATTTATTTATTTATGTGCACGTGTTTAATCTGCCAATCCTTAGTAAAATATGAAGATCAGCCCATAGTATAAGTCAGATTTATGTCAGCCGCTTCAGTCTTTTAGAGTGAATTAGAACAGAGAAAATGAAGGCCTTTAAGTGTGAACTGAATCAACAGCGTCACCTTTCATGCTGCTGATCCCAAGTGCGTACGATGGGCAGGGGTTGCGCGGAGGTTTGAAGAGCACTTTGATGAAAATGTATTACAAAAGCTGTAATCCACAACTGGGTCAAAACTCCTCATTCCGTCTACCTTATAAATGTCGATCGCCGGCTAGGGTACGCCAGTGAGACTGAGACACTATATCACAACTAAAAAGTTGAGTCCCCTTTAAATTTCAAGAACAAGTAAATTCACCAGCTTTTGTCTTTTACGCGGCTAAATGGCTGCTCAGGGGATATCAGAGCTTAACTTGTCATGGTATGGGGTGATTGCTGTGTTATGGTAAGAGGTGAAAAGGAGGGTAAGGAGGCAGTTTGTGCAGTGACTGATTGGTGCTGATGAGCCCCGAGACTGTATGCATGAAGTTATCTGTGGAAGGAGAGTGAGAGTGTGTCTGGATTTAAAATAAGAAGTGATGAAAGAGGTGTTTGTCGAGGCGCCACATCGTGACTGGAATCCACTCACGAACTTGTTAGCACTGAACGTTCTGTGTTTGAGGGCATCAGAGGAAGGGGGAAGATAATCTTTGGGTGTGTTAAAATGCAATAACGTTAGAAATAGAGCCAAACCGAGCGCTGTCGGTGAACTGCCACCGTGGATTGACTGAACGGCGGGATTGTAGTATAAATAGAGTATTTTTCTCATCCTACTCTCTTCTTTTCAGCCTTTGCAGCAAATTCTCTTTATCTTTCCATCTTTCTGTCCTCATATCACGTCATTTGCCTTTTAAGATTTGTCATCAGTGGCAGATGGAGAAAAGAAGAGGATCTAAAAAAAGCCGGTGTTGGCAAGATAAAGTGACATGCTTTCAAGAAACTTTTGCTCCGCCGTTCACTCCTTCTCCACCCCCATGTGACTGTAACCTTTTAGATTCCTGGGAAAAAAGGTATACAAGACGAGAGTGTGTCAGTTTACAGAGACTTTCCAGAAGGCTCTCCTTCACCTGTCAAAAACAGAGAAATCTAGAGCAGCCTTTTTTCAGTTTGAGGAAAGAAGATGAGTGTCAGACGAGAGAGAAATCCTGTTGTCCTATTGATCTTGTTCTGTCACGAAATAGCCGGCGTCTGAGCGAGGCCATCCACCCACTTCTGTATCAGAGGTTACAGATATCAGAGAATTAAGCTGCTTAAAATGCTATAAAAAGTTGTTTATTCCCCAATGCAGCGAGGGTGTCAGCCTACAGGCTAGGAAAAGGAAATGTCAATTTGGTAAAGGAAGCCACGGAGTGAGTCTATACTAGGGGTGGGAATCTTTAGTCACCTCACGATCTGATCCGATTCCGATTCTGGGAGTCACGATCCAATTCCAGAACGATTCTTGATCTGCTTTTTTCCCCCTTAGTACACTGCAAAAAATGGCTTATCTTACTTAGTATTTTTGTCTTGTTTCTAGTCAAAATATTTTAAAAAGTAATTCTTAAATCAAGATACTTTTACTAGATAGGCCAATTGACTTAAGATATTTAGTCTTGTTTCCAGGGGGAAAAAAATAAATTAAGTGCATTTTGCTTAAAACAAGTAAAATTATCTGCCAGTGGGGTAAAATAATAATCTTAATTTAATAATTTTTAGATATTTTGACTAGAAACAAGACAAAAATACTAAGTAAGATAAGTCATTTTTCGCATTGTAATTAATTAGTTTACCGACTGAATCTTAAAATCCATACATTTACATATCCTTACATAAGTAATTAAGTACTTTTTTAAATAATTACAAATTGAAAAAAATAATTAAAATGGTTGTATGTTAAGAATTTTAAACTAATATAACTTCAAAACATACAAGCAAGTAGCAAATAATAAAGAGGAGCATAGAAACATATTACAAACAACAAACAAAGAGTGCTTTCAGTATTTAAGATTATCTGAA